>NW_024065961.1:0-268303 GCF_011947395.1 Colletotrichum karsti
TATAGTATAGTCCTTAGCTAACTTAGTCTATTTAAGGTAAAGTAAGTCTTATTTAGCTTATTATTTCTTATTAGGGTCTTAAAATAGAGACTCTAGGGCGGACTTAAAGCCCTAGAAGCTACTAAAAATATCTCTAACTTTAATAGAATAGTAGTTAAATATTTCCTTATTAAGGTACTCCTTAAGGAAGGGTTTAAACTACTAGAGGGCTTATCCCTTAAGGAAGGTAGATATATAGATAACCTTCTTAGTTCTATTCTTAAAGTTACTATAATAGAAATTTTAGTAGTTCTTAATTTAGATAAGGAATCCCTTAAGCTACCCTAAGGATCTATTAAAAGGATTAGGAGAGTTAAGTTAAAGCTTCTCTTATCCTTCTATAATAGGGGTAATAATAATATTAATAGCAGCTTAAAGAGTATAGTTCTACTATTTAAATTCCTAAGTATACTAGTTAGATAGGTATATAGTAGCCTAAAGTTCTTTAGTAGTATAGGCGTTAGCATTAAATATTTCCTATATCTATTAGATATTATAGTTAGCTTATTTAAGCTATTCCTTAAGTATATTATTATTATTACTATTACTATTATCTTTTATTCTCTAATCCCTAAGTTCTTAAGTAAGGTTCTTCTTAATAGGGGCCTTCCTAGCGCTAGAGGAGGATCTAATACTAGGGGTCTTTCTAGAGAGTTATAAAGATATTATAATACTATTAGTAGTTTTTAAAGGGTAACTTACTAAATAGGAGTAATTAAAGTATTATAGCTAACTAACTAATAGTAGGTTTATATTAGTAGTAAGTTAGGGATTAAAAACTATAAATAGTATTAAGTCGTTCTATAGGGCTATTTAAGTAATTATAGGTCTTTAAAGGTCTTAGTAATTAGTTAAGGCCTTAATAAGAGTTATAGAGTAGTTATTACTTAGGTATAGCTAAAAGTACTAGTAAGAGTAGTTATAAAGTTAATTACTAAAGAGCTATAGAAGTCTATCCTTAAGCTAGGCCTAAGTCCATCCTATATATAAGTCCCAAATAGTTCCTTTAACGTTAGATAGCTAGGATAGCTTATATCCAATATATCCATAGATAGCTAGGATAGCTCATATCCAACATATCCATCTTTATCCTATGTCTATACTGTTCCCAAGGTCACGTAACCTATACCATAGTTCTTCCTTTCTGAGGATTCCTGGTTACACCTGTGTCACTGCTTACATATGTCCTGCGTTAGCCGCCGAGATCCCAAGCAGGGTTGTTCCAACGCGTTATGCCTAACGGGTCGTAACATCTATTAAGCTTCTTAGAGAGGAAGGTAATAAGTTATAGTTATCCTTCTAGGTCTTATTATAAGAGTTATACTCCTATTATAAAGTTAGAGGTATCTATTTTAACTTTAAAGGGTTTTTCTAGGTTTAATATATAGAGAATAATATTATCTACTATATACTACTTAATTTAGTTAAAGTCCTTATAATATTATTCTATCTACTTAAAGGGTTTATCTTTTTAAGTAAGCTCTATAAGGCTTTAACTAGTTCTAGTATAGTTCTTAGTAAAGTATTAATAGAAGTTAACTAGTCTAAGGAATAATTAGACGTCCTTAACGTTCTAAGGTATTAACTATTCCTAAATTGCTTTAATCTTTTTCTTACTTATTCTAATAATTCCTAGGGTAATAGTAAACCTAAAGTAGTTAACTTCTTAAGTATAGAATTTACTCTTTTCTAGTTCTACTAGTAGTTTAGCATCTTATAGTGCCTTAAGCACTTTATATATATATTACTTATATTTATCTATTATTTTTAAGAAGATAAGGATATTATCTAGGTATATAATAATATATATATTAATATATTCTTATAAAACGTAATTAATTATACTCTAAAAGGTTACTAGTATATTAGTAAGGCTAAAGGGTATAATGAGGGTTTTAAAATATCCTCTATATATTTAGAAGGTAGCCTTCTATATATTATTATCTTTAATATAGATTAGGTTATAGGCTCCTTTAAGATTAAGAGCTATAAACTAGTTTACTCTATATAGTAGGTCTTATAGTTTAGAGATAAGTAGCAATAGGTAGTAGTTCTTAATAGTAATATTATTAAGTTTTTAGTAGTCTATATATAGTTATTTCTTCCCGTTTTTCTTAGGTATAAATAGGATTAGATATCCTACTAGTAATATTAAGGGTCTAATATATCCTTTCTTAAGGTTCTCTTCTAGCTACTTATCTAGGTACTATATCTTATCTTAAGATAGTCTATAGATTAGGCTATATATTAGTTCTTTCCCTTCTTTTAGCTTGATCTTACAATTAAAGGGTCTATATTCTAGTAGTCTAGTCTCTAGTTCTTTAGTAAATAATTTATTATAGACTTAGTATTTATTTAGGATAGATAGAAGATAATTATTCTTATTAATATCTATTACTAATAATATCTTAATATTCTTATCTTTAATCTTTAGGTAGGTAATAAATCTTCTTACTTAAGGAGTTACTAGATACTTATTTAAAGTACTCTTTATAAGTTACTACTTAATAACTAAGTCCTATTCCTATTAGAGCTAGCCTATTCTCTAATCTATCTATAGGTTACTATTATATAACTATAGTCTTCTGAAGATAATATTATACTTATCTCCTATCTCTATTATATTAAAGTTAAGTTATTTATAACGGCTATAGATCTATATAGGGAGGTATACTATCTCTACTATAATACGTCTTCTACTATACTAGACTTATTCTCCTTTAATAGTACTAAGTTTATAGTAGTTTTCTTCTGCCTTTCTTTACTAGGTTATCTATTATCTATTTACTATACTAAGTAATATAAAGTTACCTTAGGCTCTACTATCTATTATAGCAGTAGCTAGTCTTCTATTAAGTTATATTTAAACTTAGATATACTTATATTATTAAGCTAGGTATACCTTAATTATACTATATAGGGACCTTATCTTATCTACCTATTATTATCCCTTAGTTTTAGTAGGTAATCCTAGTTTTTTAACTAGTTATTCTCTTAGTAAGTAATCCGTTTTCCTTTACGTTATACTTTCTAGAGTTAGCTTTCCTTATATTTTATTATAGGAGGGGTTACTCTATTCTAGCTGAGTTACTATACTTTAGCTTTACTTTCTCTATAGATTATATACTTATCCTATTAGTAGTCTTATTAGCTTATATTAGTATTATAGAGGTATTTTATAGGGTATTTTTAGCTTAGTCTAAAGGTTATAAATTATCTATTAAATAGTTTAAGTTCCTATCTATAGACTTAGTTAGTATAGTAGACCTTCTTAATAGCTTTATTACTATGCCTTTAGGGGTAGAATTAGTAGTTATGCTTATCCCTAAGGTATTCCTTATAGTTATTAAAGAAGCATTATAGCTAGTAGAGGTATTAGTAGTAGTAGCTTTCTATATATAGGTATAGATAGTTATTTAGTCTAAATTCTAGTTTATAGTATCTATTACGTTATTCTCTTAAGGTGCTAAAGAATTTAAGTATCTATTTATCCTCTATAGGATTAACTTTCTTATACTAAAGGCGTTTACTAGCCTTTATAGTTTTATTATTAGAGTCCTCTTTAGAGCTAGTATTATTAATATTAGGTTTATACCTATAGATAACTTCTATCTAAGTATATCGTTATATAACGTTATGAGGCTTATCTAAGTTATAGAGTAACTCTTTATAGTCTTCTATCTACTAGTTGATTTATATATCTATATAAAAGTCTAGTTTACTATTATTAGTTTTAATAATATTATTTATCTATTTAAGGTTTATTAGTTTTATAATTATTATAGTAGTTATAGTCTCTTCTAGAGCTCTATACTCTAGAAGACTATTAAGTTATTCTTATATTTTTTATTCTAGCTTGCTATTATTTTAGTATCCTATAGCGAGAGTTTATTAGTTTGGGGGTCCACTAACATCCTTTACTCTAGTAATATTATATCCTATCCTACTAGGGTTCTTAGGGTACTATCCTATATATTCCTTAGAGTCTAAGTAAACTCTATAGTTATTATTAAAGTAAGTAGTCTAGCTAAGCTATTTATAAGGGATTACCTTAATAGTAGTACTAACTTATCTTTTTTTAGGTACTAGCTAGAAGTATTCTTTCTTAGGCGCCTTATATTCTTTTATAAGGTATCTATTCCTATTATAGTTATAGCACTTAATATTCTTCTTCTAGCTATTATCTCTATTATTATTATTACGCTAGGCTATACTAAGGTCTATAGGCCTGCTATAGTGTCTATAGGTAGTGCTATTACGTTTATTATGTTAATTATTATTATAGTACCTAGGCTGCTATTAGTATTTATAGCTAGAGTTAATAGGTTATTATTATTTACCTTTCTCTTTATATTACTTATATAGTTAATTATTAATTTTAATAATAAGCTTAATATACTAGAGGAAGTCCTTAGGTCTATTAACCTTAATAATTTTATCTTTAACTTTATCCTTAAGGTTATTATAGAATATAAAGATCTTACTTTTATTAATTAAGTCTAGCTAGGTATAAATCTATTAGAACTCTATAGTATAGTCTTTAGCTAACTTAATCTACTTAAAGTAAAGTAAGTCCTATTTAGCTTATTATTTCTTATTAGGGTCTTAAAATAGAGACTTTAGGGCAAACTTAAAGCCCTAGAAGCTACTAAAAATATCTCTAACTTTAGTAGAATAGTAGTTAAGTATTTCCTTATTAAGATACTCTTTAAGAAAGGGTTTAAACTACTAGAGGGCTTATCCCTTAAGGAAGGTAGATATATAAATAACTTTTTTAATTTTATTCTTAAAGTTACTATAATAGAAGTTCTAATAGTTCTTAACTTAGATAAGGAATCCCTTAAGCTATCCTAAGGATCTATTAAATAGATTAAGAGAGTTAAGTTAAAGTTTCTCTCTTCCTTTTATAATTAGGGTAGTAATAATATTAGTAGTAGCTTAAAGAGTATAGTTCTATTATTTAAGTTCCTAAGTATGCTAGTTAGATAGGTATATAGCATTCTAAAGTTCCTTAGTAGTATAGGTATTAGTATTAAATATCTCCTATATCTATTAGATATTATAGTTAGCTTAATTAAGCTATTCCTTAAGCGCGTTATTATTATTACTATTACTATTATCTTTTATCCTCTAGTCTCTAATTTCCTAAGCTAGGTTCTTTATAGGGGTTTTACCCTTACTAGAGGAAGAACTAATGCTAGGGGTCTTAATAGAGGGTTAAGAAGATATTATAATACTATTAGTAGTTCTTAAAGGGTAACTTACTAAATAGGAGTAATTAAAGTATTATAGCTAGCTAACTAATAATAAGATTTATATTAATAGTAAGTTAAGTAATAATAATAGTAATAGTTATTTATTATTCTATAGGTCTAATTAAGTAATTATAGGTCTTTAAAGGGCTTAGTAATTAGTTAAGTCCTTAATAAGAGTTATAGAGTAGTTATTACTTAGGTATAGCTAAAAGTACTAATAAGGGTAGTTATAAAGTTAATTACTAAAGAGCTATAGAAGTCTATCCTTAAGCTAGGCCTAAGTCTATTCTATATATAAGTCCTAAATAGTATCTTTACCCTTCCTACTAATTGCATTATTAGTACTAGTGAGCGCTTAGTGATTGCGGGTAAGCGCTTAGTAGTCTTAACTAAGCGCTTAGTTCCCTACTTTCCTCACTTAGTCTTATCTTATTATTACGTAACTTATACTATAGTTCTTCCGTCCCGAGGGATCCCTTCTATTCCCGTGATCCTACATACAAAAGTGTTGTCATAACCGCCTAGCTCCCTGTGGGCCCTGGCCCTGTTGGTTATGCCTAATGGGTTGTAATATCTTATAACCTCTATAATATTATATATAGCGCTATTATTAATATATATTAGAATTTTATTAAGTATATCTTTAATCCTCTATAATATATTAATATTACCTATAAATAATATAATAATAAATCTATACTTAAAGAGTAAGATTTAAACTCTCTATTAATAAGAGAGGTTATTATAAATTATTATAAGATATTAAAGCCTCTTAATACTAAAGAAATAATTAATAATATTATAATAGTTATAACTAAAGATATATTATAGCTATATTAAAGGGGTAATATTATAAATAATTATAGCTTATAGTTAGGTTTATATTATTAAGAGAAAAATAAGAAATAGCTATAATAAGAAATAATAAGGGGGGGGGTATTTAAGAGATAAAGATAAATAATAGAAATAAAGATATAAAATAATTATCTTTATTTAGTTAGTATAAAGGCCTCTTTAAGTAGGGATAATTTAGCCTATCTCTATAAGGTTTTCTCCTTTTTAAGGTTTTTAGCTATTACCTTAAATAGGGCTAAATTCTATAGTAGTTCTATAGTAGCTTAAAAGCTTATTAAGAAACTTTTCTAAATATTAAATATTAAATATATACTTATTAGGTATAATAAGATATTTATAACTAAATTATAAGGGTAGCTATATTATATTGCGCAGCGTATTGTATTTATGATGCGACTTACAAGTTGCTCCGCTCACGTCGAGACTTCGAAACGAGCATCGCCAGCATGGGAAAATGCGAAACCGAGGGTGACAAATGGATGCGGCGGATGCAAAGAACAGCCCGCCTGGAACAAACAGCATCCGCCGACATCCACGATGCTATCGCGCCATTGCGCAGGGTTTGGCCGATGTTGGACTATATATCAACCTTCGCCCAGCACCGTCGTCTCAACGGCATGGACCATATCGTTCACGAAGTCGCCGACTAGGTACTTATATTTCCAACAATGGGTTCACTGGCTGGAGAACGAACTGTCCCGGAGATTTCATCCATGAAGCGGTATCCTTCGACCGGAATATCGGCCATAGTCGTCGGCGGCGGCATTGCTGGCCTAACCTTCGCCATCGAGGCACACAGGAAGGGCCATGACGTGCGAATCCTGGACCGACGACCGTTCTTCGATGAGCTTGGTGGGTATTTTCGCTTTCCACTTAACAGCTAGGGATCTGTACCACGAAAAACTGACACACACCTTCAAAACCAGGCGACATCGTCGGCATCCAGTCCTCAGCCCTACACACCCCCGCACACTGGCCAGGCTTCCTCGAACGCGCCCGCGCCCTCGCCTACGAGCCCGTCCTCCACGTCAAAAAACACGACGGCACCCCCGTCGGCTCCGGCCCCCTGGGCACCCCCGGCGTGCCCACCATCATCATCAACCGCTCGCAGCTCCACCGCCTCCTCGCTGAGGCCGCGAGGGACCTCGGCATCCCCGTCGAGTTCAACGCCGCCGCCGCGTCTTACTTCGAGACGAAGGACGTCGGGGGCGTGCTGCTCGAGGACGGGCGCGCGTTGACGGCGGATGTTGTTGTCGCTGCCGACGGGGCCGGGTCCCGGGCCTGGGGGTTGGTGCTGGGGAGGAAGGAGAAGGCTTTCAGTTCGGGGTTTGCGGTGTATCGAGTTACTTTCCCCGCGGAGCCTGCACTGAGGAATCCGGTTATTGCGAGGGAGTTTGAGGGGTTCAGGACGCGGGATTCCGTGCATATCGGGCCGGGGACGCATATCGTCGTGGGCAAGACGGAGAAGGAGATTTGTTGGATGCTGAGCCACAAGGTACGAAACCTAACCCGAATCATTCGCGGTCCCTCCGACTGACGGGATCACAGGACGAAGGCGACTCCTCGGAAGACTGGACCGCCACGGCCTCCATCGACGACGCGCTCAAGTACGTCGAGGGCTGGACGCCCTTCGTGACGGAGCTGATCAGGGCGACGCCCGGCGGCGTGGTGACGAACTGGAAGCTCATGTGGCGCGACCCGGTTTCGAAGTGGGCGTCGCCCGAGGGGCGTGTGATACAGATCGGGGACGCGGCGCATACCTTCCTCCCGACCTCCGGCAGCGGCGCGACGATGGCCATGGAGGACGCGTACTCGCTCGCGACGTGTCTCCAGCTGGGCGGGAGGGCGGGGCTGGGGTTGGCTGTCAGGGTTCACAACGAGATGAGGTTTGTCTCTGTCCCTGATTGTATCAAAGTGTGAGGGAACAACTGACGAGGTGGTGTTTAGGTACGAACGCGTGTCGTGCGCGCAGAAGATGGGGTGGAAGACGAGGGAGAATTTCAACAATACGGACTGGGATAAGGTGGACGAGAACCCGCAGATTCTGACGAAGCCGGTCGGGGACTGGGTTCTGAGGCATGATCCGGAGCAGTACGCGTACGATAACTACGGGAACTGCGCGAAGTGCGTTTTGGAGGGGAAGGGGTTCGAGAATACGAATGCTGTCCCGGGACATACGTTCAAGCCGTGGACTATTAAGGAGTTGTTGGGGGTTACGGAGGCTGGGGGGGAGATTGTTGATGATGGCGATTGGTCTTGAACGTGGTTTCTCTAGAATGTACGGCTTTGCTAGTGAGTGGGTAGAAGATAGATTGATCGAGGCGATCTGGGTGGTCTTATGACAGTCCACGGCGATGTTGTTAGTAGAGTTTCCGTCATCCAGCGCGGCATGAGGTACGAAGCTGTATGGCATCGGACTAGACAATCGCGCACTGCGAAATCTGCTGTGTTTTCTATATATCTACTAAGAAAAAAACAACTATTTTATCCAATTAAAAGTTGGCAGTTAAGCTCGCGGCGGATTGGAATCATTAAGACTTGCTGACGAAATCAAATGGGTATTCCAATCATTGGCGTACTACTCAATAGGTCTAAAACGCCTGCAAGTGTGCCTAGCTCAGCCTGCCTCTTAGCACAAGCCCGCTCTTTCTCTGCCCGGCAGATCGTCCTTCGGCCGAGCGGCGAGGATATAGTTTCCATCAATAGGATTCTAGGGATGACCAGAATTCGGATTCGTCGAGGATGTTTGAGAACTCGAAAGCTATATCATGGACTCACAATGCTTTTCCTAGTTTCGAAGTCGGTGAGTATTGACGGTTCAATATCGATGCAGGAAGTGGTGGTGTCGTCTGACATATGTATGGCGGCTCATCACAGTACCATGATTCGGCAGGCACAGTTCACGTGCTGATCATGCCTTGTCGATGTCTAAACCCTTAGACGTATGACTGCATGATCCAATGCCAAAAGGTGCGCGGATTGTCTTGTTGGGGGGAGAAGAAGGCTACGAGAGCCATCTTAATCTCGGGGCGCTTGCTAATGCCGCCTTCCTTTCTCGGTGGACATACGCAATCTTCTAGATTTGACCAGTAGAATGAGCGTTTACTGCACCTTTTTAGATGCGTGATGCTGACGTTGATTGGCAATTTACTGCGCGGCGGCCTGTGGCTGGAAGTGCCTCTGCGGCGCCTAGATCAGCCTGCATTTATACAAACTGTGCACCTGCTTGCAATAATAGAACATACCTGCTGCCATGCTGCCTAGTTTCTCTTTTCTTAAATTTGGCGGCACTGCTTGACTGACTCTGCTTGGCCACAATTTCCCATCAGCACAGCATAAAACAGACGTTGGGGCCGGTCAATATTGATACCTAACACACATCCAGGTTGAGTTGTTTCGTGCGTTGATTGTATTGGCGGCTTACTCATTCCCAGTCATCAGTGCTGACGCCTACTTGCCCCTCAAAATGTCGACAGGTTCAAGCCTTGGCCACTCGGTAGGGCCGGTCTCGTCAAGCCCAACGACGTCCTCGGAACCAACGTCGCCAGTTTCCTTTAGAAGGTCAAGCCAAGACCAGCCAACAGTTCAAGAACCGCCTCAAGATCGGTCCAGAGAACCCGCCACGCCCCCAAAGCCGAAGAGATCCAATACCGACGCCGCCTTCCTATTCCTCCGGTCTTGGTTTTGGAAGAACCGTTTTGCCGCAACGGCGTTGGGTATCCTGGGGCTGCTCCTGGCTGCCATAGGTCTATATCCCACGTTCAAAGGCCAGGCGTTTTCGACGGCAAAATGGACCGCGCTCAACGAGTTTGTTGACCGCTGTGAAGAATTACAGGTATAATGCCGGCGCGATCAAGCAAACGCGGGCAAACCATCTGACTAGGAGGTTGCAGAAACACGGCATAGTCTCGGCGGGCTGTGGAGATGCCATGGCCACGCCCATCGGGCCACCTCCCCACGTCCCGCTGCCACTACACGATCGACTTCGCCGAGGGATCATCGAACAGCCTTGTCCACGGACAGAAGCCGGCGGCAGGCTTTCCAAACGGATATGCTGGAGATCCTGGGTACTGGTCTGGCTCATTCTAGGGGGAATAGTTGTCATCCCCTTTGTATCCGTCTGGTCCATTTCTTTCGCCTACGATAGGTTGAGTGGTCAACATCGATATAAATCGTTCACGGATGTTTGGGCGTCGCGTAAACGACCAAGGACTACCAGGCGAGGCGATCTTGACACGCCCTACACAACCGGCCGCGACCCTTTCATTAGCCCCGGGGCGAAAGTCCAAATGAAGAAATCAATGTTCCAACGAGGTCATAACAGAGGGAATTCAGACAAGGGCAGAGACGTGAAGTAGTGGGGTTCTTGTGATTCATTCTCAGAAAAATTCTAGGGGTCAGTAGATTCCGCTACTTTTATCGATGCGTTCCCGACTACCTTGAAGGTCAGTTGTCAAAGCTTCATGGCATGAGCTCTGAATTACTCCAATCCGAAAACTCTGGGATCTTTTGGGAGAGTAAAACGACATTCAGGCCACAAATTACTGATTGCGGAAATTAAAGGCTTGGTCTTAGTCAATCAATGAGACTTTGAAAGCATACAGGCATGATTCTTAGATATATATACATAAAGCAAACATTGTACGTGAACAAAAGCGGCAGCTTGAAAGCCCAGACTAACCGCCGTTTCGCATTATACAAGAAGAAGAGAAGTATCACACCAATCTCCAAGCAATCGGTCCCCGAGAAAGCATGGCCAGTGCCCGTCTACAACTAATCCCCGAAAGAACAGTCAAGACCGACACGCCCAAGCAGCCAAATTCAGGAACCGAGACAGCAACCGCTTACTCGAGGTCCTCGACGTCGGCGTTGGCGTGGCGACGGTAGTATCCCTTGTTGCCGCCCTTCTTGTCGTCCTTCTGGTTGCCCTTCTGGTTGCCCTTCTTCTTATCATCGTCAGAGTCGGAGCAGTCGCCCTTCTTGTTGCGCTTGCACTGCTTCTTCTTGTTGTCCTTCTTCTTCTTGTCGTCGTCCGAGTCGGAGCAGTAGTCCTTGCTGTGGGTGCGCTTGCACTTCTTCTTCTTGTTGCGCTGCTCGAGGGCGGCGTTGCGGGCGAGGACTTCGGCGCCGCCGATGGCCTGACGGGGGATTGGGGGTTAGTATGTGTGTTCGTGGGGAGCTGGATCTTGTGTGGAGGGGAGTGCTTACTGCGATACCCTCACCGCGGGCCTGAATTGTTGATTAGATGATTAGTGTATGGTTCTTTGTTGGCCGGTTTCTTCAAAGAAGCGAGGGGGGATCCTCGTGTGGTGGTGGACACTTACGACGATGTCGGCAGAGCGCTGTTGTACCAGTTAGACTCGGATTCTTTGATATTGGAGAGTGATTGTAGACTTACCTCGACGATGTCGGCCTCAAGAGGCTCAGCAACGGGGTTAGCCAGAGCTGCGACGGCGAAGAAGGCCATGCCGAGGGTGGCGACCTGTCCGAAAGTAGGCATATGCATTTTGGCTGGGTGGTGTGGTTGAAAGTGAGGGTGTTTTGTTGAAAGAGTGAGAGTAAAAGCGAATGAAGGAGTGGAGTGATTGTGTGTTCAAAGATTGACTTGGAAGCTTGAGATGTGATGATGAGATGGAGTAGTAGAACAAAACAGCCGGATATCGCGAGCATTCTTATACTTACTTTTCGGTGGCATCTCAACACACCAGGGTCATATTTGTCTACCTATCGTGTCGGTGCGGCTGCACACTATTGCGATTTGGACGAGGGAGAAAGTAAACAGACGGTAGATCCAAAGAAGATCGTGGTCTAGGCGGGGCTTGGCTTGCGATGTGTAGGTACGGCGTTGAGCTAGAACGAAGTCGAAGAGTTGACTCTAGGAGTCCGAGAGCAGTGCCAAGTACACAGTCGCGGACAACGGAAACGAGCTTGGGCAGTTTGATATCCATCTACACGTATTTCACGTTGTCGCAGTCAACATTAATGCAAAAAAACTCCCTAAATTCTATATCTTATTGACGAAATGGTTCATTGAACTTTTGAAGCCATTCATCGGCATGACACAGGGTACGACCGCTCGATAATTGCATCTTTAGACAACCTTTTTGTTGCCAGTTCAAGTACACTGTGCTGAGCCTTTGGGAGCTCAGAAACACTACATACCATCAAACACAGCAGATTTTAGAACTGTTCATGGCGACCGACGTAGTTTTGCAACTAATGTTCCAGAAATTGTAGTGCTTCTTGGCATCTCGTTCGCGCAAGCCTCCAAGGCCATGCGCCTCCATCCCACCAGAGCCAAGTTGCCTTCAGCTGAACGACGCTTTAACTACCTACCGTAGCTTAGGCCAGCCTTGTCCGTGAGCCCAACTACGGCTAAAACAGTACTGCCCACCTAGCGCCTGAAAAGCGGACGCCGTCGTTTGGATAAGAACTTAATCTGGATGTCTGGTCACTAATTTACAGGCTTGTGATTGGTGAGTAGCGCTAGGTGCGTAGCTCTACTAGTATTGGTGTCCGTCTGACCATCGACAACAGGCTTCCTCGAATATCGGAGGTGCCCGTGTTTGGGGTTAAGCTTAACTTGGCAGACGTCAATGATGCTCGAATATGGGGGAGATTATTTGGAGCTGAAGCGCCCTCGCCTGCGAACCACGGTCCCAGGTCCCACGCTCTAGCGAAGCTCATACTCACAAAAGACTTTTTTTCAACAGCCAAGCTTTTAGATCGGCATGCATAAATCGTGCGCACTATTTCGAGGAAGAGCTCTTGGTTGAGTCAATGAAGTTGGAGGGGAGATGTTGGTGATGGGGTCAGTCTAGAAGGTGGAATATCTAGAATGGACTTGAGAGTTGTCCGAAAATAAATATACGTGGTAATGAGATGCCGTTGCCTGTTAGGTAGCGGGAGATAGATCATGAGTTTGAAAACTTGGTAATTGTTCAACATCCATACTTAGTATAGTTCAAAGATGCAAGTCTGCGGCTTTGAACGTCCAGGAGCCGGCCGTAGCAAGACCCTACTTTCACCAACTCACCAACACTTTGACATAGGATGCACCCGCTATTACGTAGAGCCTTAAGCGATAGGAATATCCTCGAGGGAAGTAGAGTTTGTGATGAATAATACCAGTGAAGCCTGAGCCTGGCATAGTAGTAATCATTTCTAGCTATCCATTACTTGATAGCTTGCCGTGCTTCAAAGACGAGAGTTCTTCATTGCTAGCTGCTTGTCAAGAGACTCAACTCTAGCCTTGAGAGACATAGGGAACCTCAAGTACTCTGCCGACATAAAATCACTGATGATGGGGACTTTTGCCAAAATCCACGTAAGTCGCCTGTAGTCCTCCAACATCACAAACTTCGACTTTTGAGGGTTGCTCTCGTGGGGCTGAATCTCAAACGTCATGTCTCCCGACAAAACCAGGTAAGCATCTCCGGTCCAGCAAATCCTAGTATCGGACACGTCCTGCAAGTAAGTCAACACAATGTCAATTGTGCAGGTTCGTGAAACGGCTAACCGTTACAGTGACGTCGGTCGTCACGGACCCAGATAAGTGCGCTGTCACAATTTCCCCGACGCGAAGAGGGCCGGACTCGCCAGGTTTCCGCTCAATACCTCTAACAAGACCATCCGCCCACTCAGGAAACTTTGGCCAGTCGAAGAACTAAGATTTCAGTCATTCTGTGTAAATGGGTTCTTGGACAAATTAAGCATGATATGCTACTCACAACGCTCCTAACTGATTCCGGGGGCGCATCGATGTCTGCTTCCCAGCGTCCAGACATGCTGACGTTGAATGCGTTCTTTTTCGAATGAAACTATATGTGCGCCAGGGTAAACGGCATACTCATTGCAGGATCCGAGTTTGTTTAAATGACATGCTGCACACTCGATGGTTGACTCCAAATTCACAGAGTCTATGGTGATCTCTAGGTCCGTGACCAACGTGGGCTTTGAAATCAAAGTCCGCTCCGCAGTGTAGAAACCGGAAAGCCGCGCGCCCCGTCAGATCATAATCGATTGCGCGTGGCCGAGGTCCAACTCGCGAATTCTGATGAGCCGCCATGCTGCGGCTGAACATCATGTCCAATCGCGCCCTGTCTCTGGTCGGTAGTAGGTCGCTCAAAGTACTGTAGTCTCGATTGGCGCAACTTTTTAAGGTTTCTTCGGGGACGCAAGATAGGGTCCTCTCGAAGGAAGACACAAATTTAGGCGATGTTCACATTATTCATGCTTTGTTCCTGGGACGTGAAGGTTCCGCCGGCTGTCCGGAGCCTCGGGACGGGAACGAGTGGAGTTGCCGTCCGGAGGCAAATCGGCGGGAAGATTGTCGAATCGGGATAGCTTGGCGCGGACCGTTGAACGCAAGAGATGAGTAAGAAAAGAATTAATGCGGCCAAGATATCTCACAGTCCGTATTTCAGAAATATCGTCCGAGACAATATCACATGTAGATCTGCAGCAATCGGAATCCTACGCAGTCCGTCTCTGCAAGCAGCTCTGATATTGCGGAGCGTGAAGTCAACAATGAAAGGACCGCAGAGGACTGGGCATATAAAAGAAGTAGGGGCAGATTGCGAGAAGATGCACGTCTGATGCATTGCAATTGTAATACATGCTTTCGCTTTGCCTCTCCATCAATCCTTCCACGTACACCGTTCTGCTTCTCACCAGCTGATCTTCTCATCGAAATATGTCTGGCATAACTGAATCCTACGACGCAATCATTGTCGGGGCAGGAATTGCTGGCATCAATGCTGCTTATCGATTCCAGGAGGCGTTTCCTCTCAAACCGTATGCCATTTTGGAATCTCGCAATGAGCTCGGTGGGACATGGTCAATTTTCCAATACCCAGGAATCCGGTCTGACTCGGACTTGTATACCCTGAGTTTCGGATGGGACCCTTGGAGTGAAGGTCAGTCTCGCACTCTCCTTTGAGGCTGGAAGGAACTTATCTGACACGTCTTGAAGCTGATTCGATCGCACCGGTTCAACGCATCATGTCTTACTTATGGCGCATTACGAGGAAGCACGGCATTGAGCCACACATCAAGTTCAATCGCAAAGTGCTCAGTGCGAATTGGGATAGCCACGAGCATCGATGGACGCTACAGGTCAATGCGGATGGATATGTCAAAAGCATGACTGCGACGTACCTTTACATGGGAACTGGGTACTACGACGGCACGAATGTGAGATTCTTCTCCTTCTTGCAGGAATTGCATGTTTAGTTTGCTAACGCAACGCAAACAGCCTTATGAGGCGCACATTCAAGGTATTGAGAGATTCCGGGGAGCGATCCTACATCCCCAGTTCTGGCCGAAAGACTACGACTACAGTGGCCAGAAGGTGGTCATCATCGGCAGCGGAGCCACTGCTGTTACCATGCTACCTGCCATGCATGAGAAGGCCGAGAAAGTAACCATGTTGCAACGAAGCCCCGGTTACGTCTTGAGCTTGCCCCAGAAGGATTGGATGCGGACACTTACTCGCCTGCTATTTCCGAGGTTTATAGCCAACGCTCTCATTCGATTTCGCTATATTGCATCTGCCTATGCCATATTCATTCTTTGCAAGATGTTCCCAGCCGCTGTTAGGAAGTATGTTCAGGCAGAAGCCAGGTCGCAACTGCCGGAGGATTTTCCCGTCGAAAAGCATTTCGCACCCAAGTACAACCCATGGGACCAAAGATTCTGCATTGCACCTGACGGAGACTTTTACAAATGCTTGGGAACGAACAAAGCGGCTGTTGTCACTGATGAGATCCAAACGGTGACGGAAGATGGGATTTTGCTAAGATCCGGCAGCCACATTCCGGCAGATCTCATCGTTACTGCGACCGGACTGCGGGTGAGGTTCCTGGGCAACATCAATATCACCATCGACGGCGGCCAACCTGTCCGCATATCGGAGGTCTCCTTCTAGAGGGGTTGCATGTTGCAAGACATTCCCAATATGTTTGTGTTTAATGGCTACTTCTTAGCCTCATACACCCTTGGTATCGATAATGCCTGCATTCGGATCCAGCGCATCATCAACAAAGCAGAGAAAAAAGGCGCGAATTTCTTTGTGCCTCGAATTCGGAATCACACTTCCATCAAAACAACAGCCACTAGCCCACTCTCATCAGGGTATCTGAAGCGTGCGGAAGCAGATAAAGCGTTACCCAGATCAGCAACGAAACATCCATGGCGTGGTGAGTGGTTGTGGTACACAGACTGGATCAAGAGTCGTTTTGGATCGGTCGAGGATTCTCTTGAGTATTTCTACTAGCTTTAAGCTATAGCAAACCTTGAGCTGCAGGCTACATATATCCTGGAATACAAAGAGAACCAATTTCTAGTGTCTTAATTTGATCTGTGAGGAAATTTTGGACTGTCTGAAATACCAAGCCGGCGATAAGTGACAATGCTGTATACTATCTATAGCTGCTTAAATGTTTATGGTGGCAGTAGTATACTATCTTATCGTCAGCTAGTCATTTCAATAATGTTCTACCTGTCTATGCACGTAAATTATAGATGTTTCTTGGTTTAAGTGATGGTGACTTTAGTTGTGGGGCGTAACATCTAAAGATTACCTAGCTGTGAATTCTTTTCAAATTATCATCTCATAACACGTAGTGACATTCAATACTAGAGCTCAGTACTATAATAGGATGTTACTTATTAACTGCAGGAAGTGGACAGTTGAGCTTCAAACTCTCCTTTATTCGGGTTTATAATGATCGAGCGATACCCTCAATAGCCTTAACGAACGGTGTCTACCGACGATCTATTTTCCGTAGTTCCTAGGGCTAGGGTGTAGGGAGTCAGCTAGCTGATCAGGTATCAATACCTAGTTAATTATAGAAGCCGGCTCAAAAGCTGCAATTTTAAGGTAAGCAGCCAGGTGAGGCAATAACACCTAAACAACAAAGCGAGCCGCCAACGGTTGACTAAGGAGGGGAAATATTTAGTCAGCATTCAGACACCCCCCTTATTCTGAAAGCAGTACGTTAGAATCACAACGCGACCGCTCGCAAAGGCAGCAGCCGCCTCGCATCCGTGTCACAGATGCCTTGTTCATCCACCGTCTCAGCTCGAATGCATTGAAATTACAAGAACGGCAAGGAACACTCTCCTGCACGAGCAATACCAGAGTCTATTATCACGGGAAGCTTCGAAATCCGAGCCAAGCTCCAATGATATCATCTAATACCTAATGTTCAAGCATCAAGAACGACGTAGTCATCTTCGTTACTGGAAATAGAGATTTGGGCTCACTGAGTGTCAAGATATCAATTTTGCAACCCCTCCTACCAGCCCTGAAAGCCAACCATACCCAGTTACGGCAGATAGGAAACAGCTCCGACCCGAACCAGCCAGTCAAGAGAGCAACATGGTGGTCGATGCTGTCTTTGACTATGACGTTTGTCATAGCTCCCAGGATCATCAGGATTCCCCTTCAATTGGCGCACACTCTCGCCAGACTGCGGGCCCCATCGAGGTGGTCCAGGCATCATTCCAGGAAAGCGAAATACCCGCCTGCAAGCCATACGATGGTAACATTCCTAAAGCCCGCGCCCCATCTCCTGCAACACCCTCTGATTAACCGTGTCAAGGGCAAGCCTTGGATGATACAAGCAGCGCATCCACCCATGTCGGGTCCGAGGCCACGAAGGCTGTGTTCAGTTCCGATGCCGAAGTACTTTCCACGTCGCCGTCACTTCGTCGTTTTCGCCACAAATTCTCGCAGATGCATAAAACCATGCGGTATGAGGACGGTGACGCAGGCAATGAAGATCCAGGAAACGAGGACGGTCTTGACAGGCTAGGATCTCGACATAATGAAGAGAACTCTTCTTCTCCTCTAGATGTTGAGGATTCTGGCTCGAAAGGCGATGATTCAGATGACGTCCACCAGGGTCGCAAGCGCCGCAAAATCTCGACATCTACTTCCTGTTCGGTCCGCCGTACCGCCGCCAATTCGGGGCTCTCGCAAAAGACAATCGGCAACACATACCGCGCAGTCACCTAACGATATCCGAGCACCAGAGACAACGCCAGCCCCGTCTGAAGCTAGCGTGTTGCTTACTCAGTTCGAGGAATGGTCTCTCAAAGATGTCTTGCTCAAGCGCATTGCTGAAGGCGGCAAGACAACATTCCAATTACGGTTTGAATGGGACTAAGATTCGTGTCAGATCCATATTGATAAATCCGGGTCGCATCTAAAAAAGCGCAGAAGGTTGCCCAAGACTTTGCGTTCGGCTGCAAAATCATCTAGCGGAAGAATAAAAATAAAGAATCAAGATTGATAATAAAGGGAAATAGCAGGCCGGCTGGTAGAGTGAGGCTTTTCTTGCATTCGTTTGTGTAAAACTTCTCTCAGCTAGCCTAGAGAAATGCCAGGTTCTCGACTATTTCAACGGTGTATGTATGGTGAAGTCTGAGTGCCTTGTATCGATATGTAATTAAGTCCCAGCGTTATTTTATAACCGTGTAGGGAAATCGTAGGTATCTTCTGCCAGCAACATGGGCAGTTGCCAGTCGTCGATGCGAGGTCATCGTTATCTAGGGTCCCACGTCCTCAATTATTTGCCTCTTATCTATATCATTGTATAGTATAGTGAGGTAAACAAGCGTTTCAATCAATATCGTGCTTAAGATATCTTTGTATATATCCTATGGTCTAGGTTTGCTTATACGCTTCATCTTGTAAAATCCCGTTGCTATTATCTAACAAAAGCTTATTACGGTCTTATGCCTATATCTCACAGCCTGGGAAAGTGGCGTCTCGTAATACCCATCCATGAAGTTTGAATTGACGCCATCTACACTAAGGAGGAGTCTGACCACCGCCTCGTGTCCAGCCGCGGCGGCGAGCAACAGCTATATTCACTACTATATAGTAATTGAGAACCATTAACTCGCTCTTCATCAGTTTGAGGGCTGTCGGGCGACGCGATATCAGGCAATCTGCTTATTAGGCTGAGCATCTGGGCCTAAGGTCGCATTAGAGATAGTAGAGATAGTAATATTATATGCTTGCCTGATGCTTCTGTAGATGTGCTTTCACGTCATTTTTCGTAATGGATTCAAAGCAGACATCAAGAGTCATGTTATAGAGGTGTCAAAAGAAAGAAAGTTACACGTTCAATCGGCATACTTACTTATACCCCGCCCGTGCAGTATTAAGTTTGATTTCCAACGTCAAGACACATCACGCAATTGCGGACAAGCAACCTTTAACAAATACAGATACCCTATCACAATGCATAGACAATCTATATTGTAGACAATAGACCCCTTTATTTAGGAGCTTTCTGTTTTTAGAGAGCATTATTTGCTGCAACTCCGTAATTAGTTAAGTAGTAGCGTGTCGTTTTGGGCGTTAATAACTGAATTTTATACTTGTGAATGATTTTTTTCTTCTTTTCTCTTCATTATAACTTTACCTTTTATTGTCTACTTTTCTTATAGTACCCAATTAAGCATGCATAAATAATGTAGTCACTCTAGGGAACGTGATTGAGAATACTGGCAATGCAAAATTGCTTTTAAGATTTGCTTCTATATAATTTATTGATTTTTTTTTAAACATCGCTAGAATAAAGTGGTAATATAAAAATAAGAGTCCTCTATTCCGCGCCAGACACGTCGTAAAAATGCAAGCTTCGCTGTGGACTTCTTCCTTAAGGCTATGGGACTGATTTGACTGATTTCCGCCTCAAAAATCGTCCAAGAGAGCGCAAAAAGGCTAGTAGACGTTGGAAGAGACTTGTCGGACTAGCGACATTTCTCTTGGTGATTTATTCTGACGATGCTGGTGGATTTGATGGTCTAGTTTGGTTGTATGTGCAGTTAACCTCCCGCTAACGACCAAGCCAATGTGGGCTTGCATGTCATGGCTTTGTCATTCATCAGCAGGTTCCACCCCACCCCGGAAACTCGTGCCTTCAAGGCTGCTCTTGAGGGTGCTCATCTCGTCCTCAAGTTCCGAAGGCAAACAGTCTCGCTTCGCCGTCTCAAAGTCTACCAGAACCACGTCATGCCCATCCCGCACAAGAAAGTTATGTTTGTTGATGTCGCCAAGCTTGATACCGAGCTCATGCAACCGGCCCAAAGCCTTCTTGCAGTCGTCGATGTCCGCTGGCCCAGCGGCTCTCGCGCCTTCCACCCACTCAGCGACGAAGCCAACCACGCGCCCATCTTGGCCCTCGGTGAGATGGCCCAGAAAATTAGGACCGACCCCGCTGTCACTAATCCATTGATAGGCGGCCGTCTCAACCTCAATGGAGGGGATTTCCCAGGGCCAGACCGCGAGTTTGATGAGCACGGGTTTGCCGCCTTTAACTTTGGGATGCGTTGAGACGTGGACTCGTTGCCTCACTCGCTCTTGTCGCGTGAATTCCAGCTCGTTGAGCTTCATGGGATGCCAACAGTTCTTAACCCCGGCAAGTTGTACTGTCTCGGCCCTGACGAAGGTAGCCTTCCCCGTCTCGGAGTCCCTAGCTACGTAGCCGTGGTTCCAATCTCCAGTCGGAAATGGTGGGAGGAGCTCGCTAAGCAGGATTGGCTCGAAAGTACGGTCGTCCTCGGCCCCGCGAAACGTGCCTGGCGCTGTGGATATGTACTTCACATGTTGCCCGTCGACGAGGAAGCGATAATCGCTATCGTCTGTGTCGTCGTCGTCGATGAGACATGCGAGAAGCCGGACGTTGGTGTTCCTTTCTTGAGGGGCAATCATTGCGGAGAAGCGGTGTTGAGGCGATAGGAGATGGCTGCGGATCAGTAAGGAGGTGCTCTGGATCCAAATGGCGGCTGCGCAGCATGACTACTTGAGAAGGCGTGATCGGACAGGAGCTGTTGAGAATTGGATGGTGCGCCGAGCTGAAAGATCAGAGCCTGGGAGGGCCTGGAGCACGAGACAATGAAATTGGCTAAGAGGCTCAGCGTCCGGCTGGCGGAATAGACTTTAAAAAGGAGAAGTGCGAGTATACGCGCTGTGGAAGTTGGTTTCTGATGGCGGGGCTTGCATCTCCCAGGAGTTGTAGCCAATCAACTTACCCTACGGGCGGTACGGAGTGATGAGTACCCGAGGGAACCTGCAGGCCTCCACATCCCAGTCAGTCGAGGTGACATACAGTGCACGGGCCTGCTAGGACGTTGATATTCAGCTGGCAGCTCACCATCAGCACATTAGGTCTGTGCCGCTCGACTCTACCCATTGTGTTTTACAGCCGAAATTTACGAGCATCATTGCGTGAGAAATAGATAATTCGAACAAGTATGGTGGAATTACTCTCGGTAACTTTCTGCTTTCTGTTTTCCTGTTCTGACTTTAGAAGCCCCCGCCTGCCCACTTAACGGTTATGCTGATCACGTTAGCGTTGACCATTCACCTCGATAGGCCTTTCGCCTACCGTAACGCAACTCTCGCAGCGAGAGCCACGCACGGTCACCCATCCGGGGCAATCAATGCCGTGCTTGTATCTGTTGGCACAGGGGTAGCGGTCCATGGCGGTGGTTCGTGGAAGGTATCTGTGTCTGTGGGGTGTGGCTCTTGGGAAATATTTGGTTTGGCACTGAGGATGTCAGGATGAGCAGAGGTAAGCTATTTGCATTCAGAGCTTGTCCACTGGGGGAGGCAAATTATGTTAATAGACCTGCTATTCAAAGAATCCATCGCGCTGCTGGCCAATACGAACATGTGGCCATCTTGAAAATTGAAATGGCACCCCCTTCCAGCGCTCGATGCATCATTTCACGTTCTGCATATTCAGACTCCCGCCAGATGATCGTCGATGTATGAACTAGAGGGCCTTCGTATTAGTAGGAACGCCACTTGATTGACCAAAGTATACAAACCGAGAGCCTTCAAAAGAAGATGTCGCAGGGTGACTGCAGTCAGAGCGGCCATTCCAAGGGCAAAGGAAAAGTCCGTCTGATGTCATGCGAAGCTCCGAATACAACGGGTTCTCTCGTGTATGCGAAGTTTTGTGTTGCTCCGACTCAGTGCTGATAACTGGGAATGCCGGTCCTGAATTGAGCTCTCAAAAGGTGGAGGTATCCAGCCAAAAGAGGCGAAGAACATCGCTATCGATCTGGTCGAACGTGTCTTTCCTGGGTCGCGACTCTACTTGCAAGCGTCCGCATCCGTCTATCAACGGAGCTTCGAGGTCGGCCCATCGATACACAAAACTGTCACAGGTAAGCGGAGGGTAAGACGAAGACGCAAATACCGAACCCACAGGTGGCGGACTAAACCTCCGAGAAGCGGAAAGGCTTCCTTCACAGATTTGACGGTGCCAGGAGCAATGCTGTGAGCCGGTGGACTAACATATTGCTGTTCGAATAGTTGCCAGTAATTGCCATACGTGTCTTCGTGCGGGAGGCTTAGAGGAGTATTTCGACTCAACGAATGAAAACAGTGGCCGCTTTCAGGGTGGCAAACGAGATAGTCTACTTGACAGCTCTGGTGGCAGTCGCTGCAATGCTTCTTGTGGGCATGGAGGGCAACGAATTCCGAAGTTGTCATCTCGTATGGTCTGCGAACGTTGCTGGTATAATATGAAAGAGGAGCAAATAGTGTAGAAGGTCAATTTAGGAAGAACTATATATCTCTTCAGAACAGTTCCAGGGCAAACGAGACCGAGGCATGGCATCGACCAGGATCTTTCAATCCCCATGAGATGTTTCATCGGCGGGCAGGTACCCATCTCAGGCCCTGCTCACACGCACCAGCATACTAGTAGTTCCCAAAAGCAAGTTGTCTGCAGTGAAAATAATAACATTCTGAAAAGAGCGTATGTCCTATCTTCGAAACCAGTGATGCATCCAAATAGGGGCTGTATTCGCCCATGCGCCAAGAATGGTAGTCGGACGCGAAGTGTGCGTATGTATCGCATCGAGCCGGGGCAAAACCTCGATATGAGCATGATATGCGACTTCTTGGTGTTCTCCGTTCCCCGTCAACTGGAGCAACACCACGTCTCCCCACACTGGCTTCACTTCTGACTCGCAGCTGCCCCGAAAGGTTACAGGACTCGCACACTCCTGCGGCTCAAGGGCCTGAGACTGAAAGGACTCCGTCAGATTCCGGTCGACATGGGGCTTTCTCGAGCTCCCTCCCAGTTTCTCTGCTGACGCGGGCAAGAAGGGTTGCTCATGTTGCTCATGACCAGCACCGCTCTGCCACTCATCTGTGGATTCTTGACCGATTTCGTCGTCCGCCTCTCTCGAGATCGCACGGGATCTAGCGATTGTGTCTTTGACGTCTCTCAGAGATGTTCGAAGTTCTTGAAGTGTCGAAAGCCTCTTGGAATGCACCTTTAGCGATGCTATAGCTTGCCTTTCGTGTAATGCTGCAAGTCGCTTCTCCGTTATTACGTCGTTATAGAGTATGAACCCACCCAGTCCGACGGCGACGAGCTAAACGTGAGTGTTAGAGAAGACCAATTGCCTGAAAGGGCCACCAGTGTAGAGAGGGTCCTGTGCCATCGCCAGCAGTACGGTTTCAATCTTTGCCACGCGACAGAGGTGCCTTCGATGAACACACCCAAGCCTCAGGGCCCACGTCGCCTGTTCACATTTCTCGTGCCATAGAAGGGGCATGTAAACTCGGGACCGGATGCGACCTTCTTCGTACAAGCCGATGTGCTGACTTCTCACCCGGCGGGAAGTTGGCTCGGAAGTCGATTTGAGGACTCTTGACGTAACCCTAATCGCTTCTCGCATCTTCTCCTTCCTTTTTCTCGGCACAGGTGGCATCGTGGGGCGGTGATTTGTTCGATGGCGGCCAAAGCTTCCGAGTGATGTTGATGCCCGAGGAAAACGTGACGAAGAGGGTGCCACTACTTCAAGAAGTATGTAGAGAAGGCAAGAATTAGTAGAGGCAAGGCGGCAGTAAGGATCGGGTACTTGAGAAAGAAGAATATGGTCACTGGGCGTCGGCTGCGAGATTCTGCCCAGCAAAAAAGGTCGAAAATAAAATGAAGAGCTTTCATAAATGTGTAAGTTGGAGGGATCACAAATATGGAAACAAAGAGGAGCAAGAGAGAGATTCCTATGTTCAAAAGGCCGCTCGCAACCTCAGCCACGCCTTTGCGGAAGGGATCGAATGGACGCCAAAGCAACGGCCCTTCAATGGCCATGTCAAATCGCGGTCGTGAGTGGTTTTGGGTCGAGTAGTTGGGCGAGGGGCGACCGGTTTAGTACTGGGCCTAACGATCCTGATCAAAAGCGGAATATTCAGCAAGGATCCCTGATTCGAGTTTTCACCTGCAGTCAGCTGTATGAAAACCACCCTGGGGGCTCGATGCCGTCGAGATCCACCCCGGCTTCCTCTCAAGATTAAAGAGCGGTCGCTTCCCCTCCACTCATGTCGATTGCCTTCCTGCAGGAGCTCATGCACTTGTGTTTTGCCATCACCCGCCTGCATACCTCAACTTCTAACATGGATACTTTTCGGAGCCTGGAGGCTGCCAAGGTTAGGGAGTATAACCTTCGAGAGTATCACAAGCCCTCTGCCGTTCTTTTTATCAAAGCACTCCTCCAGGGATGCGAAATCACAGACCGCATCGAACACCTTACCCAGATGATTCTCAATCATATCTCAGAGGGCAATACAATCCAAAAGATTGGGTTGTTCGCCAGCTCCGCGGAGAAACACAATATTCTGGACCTCATTGAGCCGTACTGGCGATGGGATACCATCCATGAGTACAACACTGAGTACTTCGATCTTGACAAAGCGGCCTCTACCGAAAAAGCCTTGGTACGTCTCATGCTTGGTGCCGGAATCTCTGGATACTAATGTTAATAGATGGATTTGTGGAAGGCCTTGGCTGAAGTGACTAAGAGTGACAAAAACCCGGCCCTTGCTCAACAGATCGCGTCGGTCAATATTGACTTCACAGAGAACGCCTTGAACGCGATTTAATTGGATAAAATGCAGGCCACTGTGAATTCGCTTCAAGACGTGCAGATTTAGCATGAGAAACCTGCTTCCTGGCCTCTCAACTTGGGATAAATGACTCTGTCACCTCCAAGACAATGCTGCTTAACCCCAATGGCCTCGGCTGGAATCGGATAGTAACTCTTATACGGCTGGTATAACAAAGATAGTAGATAGATCAACACCCCTGTGATCACCGTCATTGTCAAGGTCGCAATGAGGCCGCTTTTGGTAATCTCATGAAAGTTAGTGTTCATGGCGGATCAGTGGCCATGATGATCACAACGAGGGAGACATGCAAATTTGTAATGCAAACCGGGCAAGTCGCTGGTTCATCCTCTCATACGCCAATGCTTTACACCAATTCAAGGGACAGGTCCAGCACAAGAGTGGCGCGACAGTTTTCATTACCCATGTCATTGGGCTTGCTGTAGGGTGAGTCCAGGAGAAACCACAACCATGGGATATCCTTGTGGATTGCTAACGATTGCCAGGTCGGCTCCGCGTTTGCCGGGGGTTGGAGGTAGTCCAGCGCATCATGATATGATCGCTATCTTGGTAATGGGAGGGGTTCCCCAATTGAGGTGTCTCGGATTTGGAACGGGCAGCATCATCCGGCGATGTTTCTATGGCTGCTCAACATCGGTGATATTGAAAGAGCCAACCTCAATCGCGTAATGGCTGCCTGGAATAGCCAAGTTCACCGTCTATAAAATCCGTGATTATGACCATGTAAAACATTCAAGTCGATCGATATTCAATTTATACACATATATTCCAGAAGAGTGTGGTCGTCGCGTGTCAATTCCATTAGTTAAAATAACCAGCGACTCCCAAGACTTAGTAGGGAATAATTAGGAAAATAGGCTCCTTTGTGAATGTAGCATTCTCTATATATAGCCATTAACATTTTGATTTCATTAGCTACCTTACGTTATTATGGCACCTTATTCTCCTTGACGCCACGGACACCATGAAAGGAGACTCTAATTGATCAAGTCCCAGGTACTAGCAGTCAGCCTCCAACGTAAGCAAAAAGCAGTAAACATCAGAAGATATTTGCTTTTATTACTCACTCTAGGGCCAGGCCCGTCTGCACATCAATCACGCACACAAAATCGCCCGATTTTATAATTCATTTAACGAGCACAAGATTGGTTTTTCATGACGTCTGCCAAACTCCAAGTCCACATCATTATATCCAGCCTCACCAATACCAACTGAACGCTAATCTTAAGATATTGTCTCAGCTAAATCCTGGAGCGGCAGTCTTCTAGCCATCAACGCAGACATCTGCCTCAACTATTAAACCTATTAGTAGCTAGTCGCTATCTCATACTGCAAGAGATATTTCTACTAAAAGAAAGTCGCTAAATATCCCAAGTGCACTGAATATCCCGTGTGCGGCATTCGCGGCAGGAGACTGCTCCTATGGACAGCACTGTGCTCTCTCCCACAAGGAAAAGCGTCCAAAACCACAAATATAGGATCTCATAGAAACCTAAAGGCCTTAGGTACCGTCTTCTTGACTCCATCAATATGCACGTAGATGACTAACTACTTCTAGTTGCCCAGAATTAAGGCCAAGTGCGTTTGAGAGCTTCCTAGAGCCTAGGTCACCTTTAGGCCGGGAGCAGTCGTCAAGAAAGCAATACTTCCAGGCAAATAGATCCAAGCGAGAATTTACTATCTTCCCCTAAACACTAAACCAGAGTTTATGTCTAACTTACTTAGCCGTTTTAGCATACACATGCCTCCAACTCAAATTTAAATGCTTAAGGTAGGACTTTAGTATAACCAACAGAAGGGGTATCAAAATACCACACTATTCAGCTCTAAAGACCCAAAGTTTCTAGACAAACTCTATAAGAAGTTAGAGGCAGATAACTACCCCAAGATGGACAATATTAACTTATTGAGGCTGTTTTTACCTTCTTCAAAACCAGAGGGTCCCACTAAGCCAGGGGGGTTCTCACATCAAATAAGCTGCGCGACTATTATCCTAACATAGCCTAGGCCAACAAGGGTTATACAACTTCATTACAAAAATGAGCGCCCTACCCAGGACGTAGCCAATAACTTTACAAAGGGGAATTACAAGATTCTCAGGTCCAAGGTGTCTTTAGGTCCTGCCATCCTTCCCAGCTGGATGCTACTTATTATGGAACTTAGGAAAGCGATCAATGGACGACTACCACACATCTGGATAGTAAGGCTTTTAGTTCCCTTCCAAATCTCTAAAGAAGACATCCTCCATTCAATTACAAAGTCCAAGCAGCCAGAAGCCATAGAGTTCAAGGAGGTCAAGCTCAATTTAACAGAGGACCCAACGGGAGTTACCTAGCTGGAGTCCTATCTCACACGTTTTGGTCCACTAGCAGCAAGACTCACCAGTTGCACTCCCCTAACCGAGAAGAACTTGACGGGAGTTGTCCGTTTCGAGGACGAAGATGCCGCAAGAAGTGCTGCTGTAAGAATGAGCAAAGGCCGGCTACCATGGGACACACATCAGGCCGCTATCCGACATAAAAGTGTACAGACAGCATTGGTGTAGACCACCACGTATCGCTTTCACTTCAATATACTCAGTACCTTATGGGGCGAAGTCAAGGCCTTGGGGTCTTCCTTCTTATCACAAGACAAACTCGTCGAATTTTAAATGTTAAATGTGTACTCGTTGGGTATGGCGAGATGATATTGATGGCCAGATTATAAGGGTGGCTGCATTATATTGCGCGGCGTATTGCATTTATCGTCGAATTTCAGTTTTACCCATGTTCGTTGGGAAGCTCACGGCGACCGGGTGCTCCTCCAGCCTTTATTATTTTGGAGATAAACAGTCAGAATCATAATGCGATGATCGCTGTCAAAGAGATCATTAACCCCATACTTTGAGGACAACTTGCCAAAAGCGGAACTGAGAGTATAACAGCATAACGTCCCGCAATTACGAACAGCGCGGCTGAATACCAGGTTATTAGTGACTTAAAGCGTCAGCTTGGGGCGATATTTCGTTATTTTACATTCAACAGGGAGATCAGGATCTACAGGGCTGCGCCAAAGGTCAAGCAGGCTCAAGACAAACCTTTAAATGTTATGGATGACAACCACGCGGAGTTGACACACTCTTTTCCAATGGACGAGGAGACTTACCATTGGGCTGTTTGAGGAGGCGTTGATCTTATTAACAAAACGATTCCAACTACAGTCGTGCAAATCAACACCCGTTCGTCCAAAAAAGCTCTTAACGTGTTCGGTTCTGCCGATCAATTTGCAGAAGCTATGAGACTATTGATCGACCGCCCGAAGGTTCCTTGGACACCTGAGTGGAGAGAATTCTACGGCCTATGCCACAACCCAGCTGAATGTGTTTTGGAAATAAGATGTGGACACATTTTCTGCAATAATTGCTTCAAGGACTGGTGTTACGCAGCCGTCATTGAGGATAGCACACCTGGACTTCGCTGTTCAGAGACATATGGGGTTATCTTCAGCCTACAGGATTTATAGGAGCTTCTTTTCATTCGCACTTGAGAGAGTCCTTGCGCTATCGTTCTCTGGTTATGTTTCCAGGCAGCCAGACCATCTTCGTCATTATCCAACGGCAGGCTGCACTATGCAGTCAACTCTATAAAGTGGCACTAGCAAACTCTCCGCCAATGTCTAAGTGCTCCCCATGTTCAAAGACACTTTGCCCACGGTGTCACGTACACCATAAGGGCGTCAGTTGTGCTATAACTAGGTACCAACTTAGGATAGGACCAGAGCCCGGATTTTGTTATAGTTGTTATGGGGACGTGGAAAATGACGAGCAGGTAGGTTATGTTGTGTGTGGTAATTGCGGAGTGTAAGTTTGCTGGCTTTATTACGAAGTGTTTCCAACTGAAGAGACCTACCTGGATCACTTATTCGAGAGTCATCAAGTTTCCTTCAACTTCTAGCAGGCCAATAGGGATTCGAGCCTTTTCTGGGGTAATTCGAACTAAGGATGGGGAATAGTGAAGTGTTTTCATCCAGGAGCCAGTCTTGTTTCGGGTAACAGAATAACATTATATATTTTAGGCATAATCAGAAAGAAATGCAGAACACAAGCAGATCACCTCTAAGGCACATCTCGCAGTACCTTAAGGGGCGTTAACGAGCCAAATATGAAGATGCGTTGATGGGCCACGCGCGCAAATAATCTAGCGAGTTAACGTCCTGAATTATACGATACTCCAACGTCTCGGTTGCTTGCGGGCTTTGCTTTCGGGCCGCCTTGTGCCACGATTTATTAGGGCAAGCTCGTAGGCCGTGTTTGTTCACAAGATTTGATGAGGAAGCTCAAAGTTTTCTCCGCACATAATCCAGCTTTCCTCCTTCATATGCTGCGCGTAAATCATCGGGCAGCGACAGCTCTGGTGACTAGCCGGAGAAGGGACGTCGCGACCACCAGCTATACCAAGTCGAGAATCTTGCCTTCCTCGAGCTGCCCGAGGAGCTTCAGCGCGAAATCATTTCAGAAATACCCAACTACGGGACATTTATTTCTCTTCGCTAGAGAAGCCGCGAGACCGATGACTTGTGCCTCTTAGCTAGGTCTCGCATCATCGCTAGCCTTAGGGACCGTCTTGTTGCACTGTTATTCGACTACTACGGCTTCCATCTGAGACTCTATCTTCCCGGAAACGCTGTAAGGCTTAAGGTGAGCTCTTAAAGGAAGGAAGAAGAACATTTCCATGACACTCTTGAATAGAATTCGTCAATTGAGCTCTGTTGAAGGTTGTTCTGCGTCTCCGGCATCTCGGTGTTATTTACCTGGACCGTTGAAAGAAACCAATTCCAGACAATTTTGAGTCCATCTAATGTTTCTTTGGGCACACATCCACAGCATGACGTACTATGTACTGCTCAATTCGTTGCAATGCGTAGACATTAGGAATGAAGTCTCGCTGACAACTATTCCTCCATTCCATTTCCCCGCGCATCGCCCCGAGACGCCGCGATCTTCCCCGCACTGCCCCGCCTCCGCATCACCGGCGCTCAACCGATCGACCAGATACGATCTGGTCATGAATATGGAGATCCCAAACGGCTGAACTCATGATTCGTGCAAAATCCACCAGACCAAAGACACGATGCTACTTTAATTTCCAAAACTGGCTAAAGCAGCGCAGTAGTCCAGGGCGACCGCACCTGAATACGACATCCCAGTCGGGCGGTCTCGGTCGGGAAAACCCCGACTTGACGATGTTGAACGAGTATTCAACCCGCCGCCGCCGTCACGTTTATCGTCAGGGAACAAGTGCCGGTGGGATGCAACTTGTCAGCTCATCACAAACGCACCACGAGTCTTAAGCCTGCTCTTGACCAACCGGCCTGTTTTAGCTTGATCACTCATCGGCAACCCTTGCTTGGTTTTGTTCCACTCAGAGAGCCTTGTCTCAACCAACTCAATCATGCGCAAGGCCTGGACTTCTGGGGCGCTCTGTGCCCTCTTGGCCTTCGTTTCGGGTGTCACCAGTCAAGAGACCGAGGATTCGACGAAGAAGACCTGTACCGTCGCAGCCAGCGGAACGAATGCCACCGATGACGCCCCTGCAATTCTAGACGCGTTCAAGAAATGCGGTCGACGCGGAAAGGTGGTTTTCAAACCGACGACTTACTATGTCAACTCGGCACTGAATGTGACTTGGTTGAATGACGTTGAGATTGATCTGCAAGGGACTTTACTGGTAAGTTACACAGCAGCCACCGCAGACACAGCCACCCTCGACTTTATGAAGTGACTCTGTGCCAAGACTGAGTCTGGACTGTTATTTGTTTATTTGATGACGGTATACTGACGATGCCCTTTCATCTCTTAGTGGAGTACCAATATCTCGTATTGGCTTGCCAACTCTCTGGATGTGGGATACCAGAATCAGTCCACTGCATTCATTCTCGGCGGCAACAATGTTCGCATTAACGGACGTGGAAAGGGGACCTTCGACGGTAACGGCGATTATTGGTACGAGTGGATTAGACAACAGGAGAACACGTCCAACTACCCCGGCCGTCCGCATGCCATCACTTTGAACGGACTTACCAACTCCGTTGTCCGGGGTGTCAACTTCTTGAGAAGTCAGATGTGGTAAGTGTGGATTCATCATGAAGAATGATTGCTCAGAGGCTGAAGAATTCGCAGGACGATGTCCATCATCTACTCTCACAACGTCGAACTCGATAGCATCCTCGTCAACAATACTGGAAACCGCTTCCAAAGCTGTGAGTATCAAGCCTTTGGCCGAGGCCGCTATTCTGACGTTTGATATATGCAGCTAACACGGATGGTGCCGACACTATCCGATCCTCCAACATCAAGTTCAACAATTGGACCGTTTACAGCGGAGATGACAGCATCTCTCTGAAGGCAAATAGCACTGACATTAGTATTACCAACTCCAAGTTCTACAATGGACTTGGAATCGCGCTCGGAAGCATCGGACAGTACAATGACCAATACGAGACCATCGAGAGGCTGAATGTCAAAGACTGCTTCTTCGACAACACCCTGCACGCTGTAAGAGACACCTGAAGTTACCAACGCTACGTGCAGATAATTTGACTGACAGTAATCAGGTTTACTTCAAGACATGGACTGATGACCAGAACGGCTACCCTCCGAACGGTGGCGGTGGCGGACTTGGCTGTGAGTCCTCACAACTTCACAACACACGTATATACCAGCAGACGTACTGACATTGTGATGCAACAGTTGCCTCAGACATTTCTTTCAAGAACCTGACGGTCCAGGGTATGCGCGGTGCCGCCGTGGCGATCTCTCAGTGCACACGATTCCGTGGTGCTCCCGGCGTGGGTAACTGCACCAATTCGCAGTTCCAAATCCGTGACATCACCGTCGACGGCATGGTGGGAACGACCAAATCTTCCAGGGTTGCAAGCCTGCAGTGCAGTGCCGTTGCGCCATGCACTAACATTGGTCTCTTCGACGTCGATCTGCGCTTCGCAAATGGAACTGAGGCCGCTTCGTATCTCTGCGGACACGCCGAAAACCCGAGGGGCTTCGAATGCACCGGCACGCCTTGCATTGGAGGTAGCTCGACTGGAGAATGCTAAGAATTGGAAGAAGTTGATGGACGTTTGAGATGTGCATTGTAGCTGCACATATGCGAGAGTTTCTGAAAAGCCGTAGCAACTGAGAAAGCTCAACTCCGGATCTTCCGGATAGTTGTTCGTATTCTGATTCAATGACTTGAAATAACCTGGAAGCCGATGTCGCCGGATCATGTCATGTTGCATGAGTTCTGAGAATTTGACAGGTCATATTGCAATCATCTGGGGATAAACCCGTGCATGCCCATCATCCGCACCTTCTTTGAACAATCTATGTCATGTCAAAGCCCGGTTACTGTAGACCCAAGCTCGTTCTTCTTCATCAGATTCCTGTGTCGAAACCTAGATTATCACACTCCAAGAACATACGGTCATGTTCCCTGCTAGTTGAAGTCTCTCGTACAACTGGATGTCTCTACGGTCTCGGTGAAGAATGGCCTGACCAACTCTCGAAACAATGCGCACATACCATCAACTGACTCGTGAGCTGTTGATGGAATCTCGGGCCGCAACTATCGCAGCTGGATCTCCCTACTGATCCACGCCAAGCGAGCACTCCCGTCTTTGGGTCTGTATTTAACTTTCATTTTCAAAGCTTGGCATTATTTTGACGTCGAAATAAGCCCATCACTCACGTAGATCGACTGACTCGAACTCAAAATACACGAACTTATGGGTCCATTGCGAGAATATTGTCTACAACTCGTTGTCGTACGGAGCAAGAGTTTTGAGACTAGGGGCGTCTCTCACGACGGGTAGAGTTGTTACTATTAGGAACATAACGTCTAATTCGGAGTTTCCAAACGAGACACTATGCGCGGTTACCATGCCTGAACCTCGACGGCATCCCACATTCCGCGGGCTTTTATTTGATCGGAGACAAAATCAGATCAAGCTGAATCCCGCCAGGACGTTCACTGCGGAACACGAAATCGTCGTAGGAATATTCAGTCTCTGTATTCTAAGCTGTCCATCATACTAGTGTAAGCAGTGTCACGGCTGTTTGTTAATCAAAAGTCTTGGAAGTTAAGGCTCTCAATCACATCAAAACACGGCGACTCACTCCTACGCTATCTATATTCATTTACCGCATAGCGATAACTGAACATGTCTCGCCCTCGGCCGGCTGCCGCCAACAAATCATCCAAATCACTCTGGTTTGAAGGCCGGCGATCAATGGAAAAAGGAGAATTTCCATCAATGATCTGCCGACCCCACCGCCACCAACGGCTTCAAAAGGGGGATTTGGCGCGTGCCAAGACACGGAATCCTCATGTTGCTTCTGCTCTTGGCCAATGTCCTCTCATCTTCAGTGAGACTTGGCAAGGGTCGGGGTGCAGTGAGATGGGCGCCCTCCACGCGCATTTTTTTCCCAGCCCGCATGTTTGACTCAAAATTCTTGGCATCGTCCGTCCAATTTCATCAGTTGACGGCTTTTGCAATTCGCCGGGCTTCGCCCCCATCCCAAATGCGGAGTGCAGGACCGAACCACCAACCATGGAGTCGGAGCACATCGGCCGGTAGGTGTCAATGATCTACCGAGACATGCCCCGGACCCATCATCCCTTTATTGCGGGTATCTGCGGTGCAGAAGTGAAAGGAGTCTCTGCGCCGCTGTGGTAACACAACGCATTCTCTGTGATACATTGAGTTCAGCTGTGTTGTTTTCTTCTCTATAATGTACATCATAGACGCTAGGAGTTGCCCATCGCGGGCCTACAGCTCGGGCTCGGAGTTGGGCAGAACTTCGAGCTACCTTAGCATCTTATCCATTGACAGCACGTCACATCACGTTGGTTCGATGATATCAGATATTCCAATCGCCCACCTGCCCTTTACGGACTTGCAGGCAAATCTAATCACACCTTGAAATAAGGTGTTTCCTCATGGAGAATCCATCCGACTGATACGACCTTCTCGGCCGTTTCCTCACGGCGATGCTCTGCGATTTGTCCCCAGCTATTGGATCACCAACTGATCAACCGTTCCCTCTCTCGTGTGTCTTCAGTGATGAGACCAGGTAAGCGGCAAGCTTATCCAAATGCAACTAGCTAACACGCGACCCCGGTCCTGAAGCTCTTGGCAGTCATCGAGCGTGGGGCTCAAGACGACCATCGGAGGCCCAGACCGTCGAATTGGAGAAGAATGACCACCCACTTACCAATTATTTCCAGCAACGATTGTAAGTTGCTCAACATCCGAGCCGAACTTTTCGAGATTCGAGAGCCTTTTCCGGCCGTATCCACCTACAACGACACACTCCAACACGGGTGCGAAGGGGGCTGTGCTCAACAGCTGTTCCCTCCTCCCTTGAGGTGTTGGATAGATTGTTTGCCAAGCCATTCGAGGGCAACAAGAACGGCGGTAGTGCGCTTTGATTGGAAGATCATCGCTTCCTTTGCCGTCAGGAACACACGAACTCATGATTTCTGCCCGCCACGCGGATGGACTGGGTCGCGGGCTAGCATCGTCCTTGTAGCCCCAAGCCAAGACTACAGATGAGTTGAGAAGGCCGTAGCCACATCCACCTATCAAAGCATGCCTAGGCTTTCTTTCGACTACCGATGAACGGTGTACGACTGCCAGGGTCTACGGAGTCGGTACATGAGGAACAAGGGTCGTTAAGGTACCGAGGCCAGTACCGCGGCAGCCACCCATGTGTATGGGCGAGGTTGCCAATGACCATTGCTTCTGGGAACCAGCGGTGCTGTTGTCTGATAATTCCACCAAGGAGATTATCGAACACCTGAATCATCAGGCTGTGGAGATGTGGGCTAGTCGACTTTGTGGTACCGAATATCGTGATCAACGTGAAACTCCTTTACCGCCGTAGTCTCTTAGATATCTTCCATGTAAGATTATCGCGATATCTACAGGCAGGACGAGGAGTATAAAGACCTCCAAAATTCCACTGAGGTTTAATCGATACGCTTCTGACCTCACCAAGCCACTCAAGTGTCAAGACATCAATCCAGCTACTTCTATCTTGATAACTCTAGCCTCTCAAGTCCAACAACTCTTTCAAGATGCAGACCAAGGTTCTCGTTTCCGCCATGCTGGCCGGCTTCGCCGCGGCCCAGACGCTCAACATCCCCACGCGCAGCGGCTCTATCGTCTCCCTCTCTGCCCCCAGTGTCATCTCTGGCTCTAAGGACATGGGCAACAAGGAGTTCGACCGTGGCCGTGCTTGCGACACCGACGCCGACACCGGCAGCGACTCCGCCGTCTTCATCCTCGAGAACGGCGCCACCCTGAGCAACGTCATCATTGGCGTTAACCAGCTCGAGGGTGTTCACTGCAAGGGTGCCTGCACCCTGAAGAACGTCTGGTTCCGCGACGTCTGCGAGGGTACGTTCAACTCTCTCCGCTTCTTGCAGCACTCGACATACTGACTCTGATATGTAGACGCTATCTCCGCCCTCGGCACCGGTGATGTCCTGATCCAGGGTGGTGGCGCCCAGAACGCCGTCGACAAGGTCGTCCAGCACAACGGCCGCGGCACCGTCACCATCGACGGCTTCACCGTCGTCACCGCCGGCAAGCTCTACCGCGGCTGCGGCGACTGCACCAACAACGGCGGCCCTCGTAACGTCATCGTCAAGAACGTCAAGGCCAAGAGCGTCAAGGAGCTCGTCGGCATCAACTCCAACTACGGCGATGTTGCCACCATCTCCGGCACCTGCGGTTCCAGCGTCTCCAAGGTCTGCCAGGAGTACAAGGGCGTCAACAAGGGCTCTGGCGAGAGCTCCAAGGTCAGCACCACTGCCAACTGCAAGGGCCAGACCTCTCTGTCTGCCTGCTAAGCGGTCTTTTGGCTGCCTGCCTTCTTATGACTTTCTGCACCATACTTGAGCGTGGAGTTTCGGGGATATACTCCCATCAGCGTGTATTTACTTCTTCGTCATGGTCTGATGGGTTTGGCCTGTCGACTGGATGAGCTTTCCTGTACATAGTAGCTTTAGCCTTGAGAGCTTATACATACATACTGTCGCATCAATGTCATGCTCCTGGTTATCTGATTTATCAAGGTTGTTTTCTGAAAGCGCCGTTTTGGTGAGAGCCCAGCGCATGCATGCACCACGCCTCGGTACGTTGAGCTTGTCGAATGAGATGGAGCCGCATAAGAGAAAGCATCCGGCGTGGCGTCGCAGCCACACTCAAATATCTAGGTTTGGGCTTCTTTCGGAGATCTAATTACTCCATAAATCCAGGCACACAACGCCACCTGCAAATGCCGGTATCATGCCCTCCCGCATAGACAACATCTCGTACAGCTCGCAATTGCTTAGGAGCAATTGCGGTTTCGCCTTCGCGTAAAACACAACGATTGTCGATCAATCTGTTTGACGGACGCAAAGCTCCGATGTGGAGATCTAATCGAGATCCGGTGAGGCTCCAAAGCTGATCCAAGACAAATGCTTCCCGTTTGTCCACATTTAGACCCATAAGTCGACGTCAGTGGAAACACACGATACCCATCGCATCGCAGCATCAGATGACGTTTGTACTCACGCAGCTTTGCGTCATCCCGATTTCTTCACAGATATTGTGTGTCAAGTCAGGGAGAAGTTGACTATTTTAAGAGCGTAAGTTCCCAAGTATTCGCTGTCTTTTTTTCTTCGTCACTATCATACGGCGAAGAAAGAAATACGCAACTCCTACACAAGACAACTACACACGGATTCATCGTCATAAAGAAGCAAAGTTTCCAAGATGCCTCAATACCAGCCTCAAGCCGACACCTACAGTAAGAGCCTATCTCGTCCTTCAAGACGCCATCGTGATGCTAATCTCTTGACAGAGGATCCCTCTAGCAAGCACGAGGCAAAGGAGATGATGGCTCAGCAGCAAAAGGAGGAGAGGACAGAGCACTCCAAGAGCGGCGCAAACACTGGCAAGCCTCCCGGCGTCCCTGAATACGTCGCTCGCAAAGAGCATGCCGCCGATATTCAGCACTAAGGAGCCGTTGAACGAATGTGTTATGAGAAATGAAAGCCGTTCTTTTACAGCATGGATAGGGATTTACTTGGTCTATTGGATCGGTATTCAACGGCTCAAGCTGATTGTCTCAGCCGTATCCCTTTTTGAAGAAATAAAACGAAATCTCGAAGTTCCCAAGCAAATAGCCCGCCGTGAGGCCTGGACAGCATATCCTACCTTCTCCTATTGACCTATTTGCTTTTATCATTCTACCAATACGTATCCTTGTATAAGAGGTACCTCAGATATTCCATCGAGTGCCGACCAAATTAAAAAAAAAAACCTCATCCTGAGCTTCAGCCCAAAAAGCAGGCTTGCGAAATTTTCTGATGGGATGAAAAACGGTCTTCCAAGTGAATGTGCTAGCTTACTTCGTTTAGACGTATCTTTTGGCTTTGGTTGACACTTAATGGCATAATCAATTGGAAAAATGGAACAATGTCTGCTTTGTGGACTTCCGATCGTGTCTACTGTGTCATTACAGCAATTAGAATTCAGTCCTTCGTTGGCCAACCTTTATGGGCGCCCAGACACCCTCTCTATTCGGTCTCCTTTGTGATCCTATTGTCTCTGGTCTGCATGGTGCGAACACCGAGACTATTTCAAAGACCGGGGGATCGAAGTTGCGTCGATACTTGGGCACATGTCTTTCTCCCTTGGCCAACATACATATTCCTGGAAAGCCTTCAACTCCCAACTTCCCAAGATTGGTTTGGCGGGATAGAGAGCTTGTCTTTCACGATCTCTCGAGTGACCACCGGGGAACTAGCGATGTTCCCGACCACCGGGAGATTTACGTTGCTTCGATTATGGACGCTTCTCTTTCCCTGATGTCTAAACCGTCCACGTCTGCTCAACGTGGAAAATCTGATGTCTTCAAGTCCCACTTACACAGATGATGACTTGGAGATTATAACTCCATGTCTAGGCCGGCCAGGAGGGCGATGGCATCTGACGACCGGGACGATTAAGCTTACTTGACCTTTGGGTCTGATTTTTTCACCAATGGATGCCTACTTTCGTGTACTGCCACCGACCCATCGTTACAAGCTTTCCTGTCCATGTTGGGCTGTCGGAGATAGGTGATATTCCCTCAAACTTTGGTTCTAGAATAGCCACTTTCCATGACCGGGAACCTTGATCACGAGTGGCTCAATGTTCGCAAGTTTGGCCCTCTACCATTCTCACCTTCGGTTTGATCCGGTGAGATGGAAGAGATTTCTGTCAGAAAAGCTTGATTTAATAAAGTTCAGCAGACGGGGACGCGTCCTCTGCCTTCTTCCGTCGCGTCTTAATTTACGAATGGCCGGGAGATAGGGTCAGGCGTAGTCCGAATTCGGAAGTTTCTACTTTTCTGCAGTCGTTGCCTGGACGGATATGGATTCGACCGATGTCGAAGCCATGAAGCCTTTGCGGTCCATCGCGAGATTGTTTTTGTCGCTACCACTGCGTGGGATGCAGTTCTCGACACAACGTTGCTCTCAACGGCCAATGCTATCTTGACAAGCAAAGCTGTCCCAATAAATAGTAATGGACGCGTTCCAGTCGTCGTTTTCCCATGAGAGGAGAGTCGGGCCCGATTCAGACATCAGGAAGACAGCCTCAGGAGTCAGGACTGCTGGCCCGGTGCCCGGCAACCACACACCCCAGCGATCCGGGTGAAACCTTCGTGAGGATTGGTAAATTTTTATGGCCGGTCGACTTTTACACTTTAAAGGAGATGGGAACTCATGTGTCGTCTGAGTGCAGCCAGCCGTTCGTCTGGTCCCGGGCTGATCCCCAAGGTCTGCCAGTCCCGGCGTATGTAAGCTACTGATTCCGTTTATTGCAAAAGGGTCTGGATTGGTATATAAGTCCCCCTTCTCCCCCGGGACACTGATTTTTGGAATCCATCCGCACACCCTCACACACACACACACACGAACACGAACACCTTTACAAGTACACCCTCACACCAAATCTCGGTCTTCGTAAGCCTCTACCCCTTTCCGCTCTACCTCTGTACTAATTGAGTAGAGACTATCATTTACCTCTCTCTCCTGTATCACAAATCATCCTGTTCCGGCACAAAGAAATGTCTTCCACCACTGTTGCAGTCTCATCCGCGGCCTCGCCCTCCGTGAGAGACCACATGCACAACGGAGGTATCGCAGCGTACCTCAGAGGCTGCATCGTGTTGTACTCAGAGGGAGCAGGAGTTTTCCACGTCCACACCAACGCCAAGAAATATGGACAGCAGTCTGTTTTCTATCTGAGAGGATCTCCGAACGACATCACGGACAACGACATCAGCAGAATGCTGGCCGAGACAGGCTTGGGAATTCGAGAGATCATCTTTGACGCGGACGGCGCTTACATCATACTACATGGCGTTCGTCAAGCCGCCGAAGTTCGGCAAGCGTTCAGCATCCATGGAGATGTCAACACTGAAGAGGTTCCTATCTTGGACTTGTCGGAGTTGCACGGAGTCCAGTCAGATCCGACCTCAACACTGGTCTTGCTCTCCTGGACGAGACCAACGCGGAACTTCTTCATCACCGCCTTGGACGACTCCTCCGCCGACACAGTCAGAAGCATGGCGGACACGCTCGAGGCAGGAGGCTTCCCAAGGAGCTCCCGCGTCCTGGGGCCCGCTGCCACACACAAAATCGTCACTGGTCATCTCGGTCAAAAGATACTGCAGATCAGCGACGCTACCGGGACTGCCTCGGAAGGCGAGCTTTCCAGGGTGCTCTTTGGCACAAACAACTACGACAAGACCCGCTTCGCCCTGGGGACCGGTCGAAGCTGGTCGGACGACATCGACGACCAAGTCGACTACGTCAACAACATGCTGAATCACTTCGGCGACTTGGAGATGCCCGTCACAAGCATTCGCCCCATGGTCAACAGCACACACGTGGGAGCCGCCGCAACCTTCGCGACCTCAGAAGCCGCAGCGAAGGCGACGGCAAAGCTCATGGGCAAAAGGCTTCCCTTCGCCAATGACAGCCGCCTGGAGATCCAACAAGTCCACGAGTACGACATCAACTTCCCCAACGAAAGCTCCTGGAGACGGGCGTCCGACTTCTGCAGCTCCGACGAATGCTTGGAGTTCATGAAGACGGAAAACTGCGGCATTTGCGACCAAGGCAACACAGACAATTTGCAGATCGCTTGGCAATGTCCCAACAGGAGAGCGGCCGTACATATGCGCCGGATGCTTTCCCGGTTCGCTCAGCCGACAACACCCGAAAAGCCTACCAGAAATGGCAGCACCGACACGCGCACTTGTATCATCTGCTACGAGGACGAGTGCGATTCAGACTCCACGGTTACCGGAGCGTGCGGTCACTCCTATTGCCTCGACTGCTTCACCAACTTCATCGGCGCCGGTGCATGGACCAAAGACAAGGGCATGTGCTGTGTGGGAACCGACGGCAAGGGCACGATTTGCGGCAGCACTCTCACTTTCGATATCATTGCCGACCAAGTCCCTCGCGGGTTGGTTGCCGAAATCCTCACGAAGTCCTTGGACGCCCAGGTCGCCAAGAACCCCGACTGGCTCCAACGATGCTCGGACCCGGATTGCTCCCACGTGTACGAACCCGCACCGAAGGGCACGTACACGGCCGACCGACTCTGCGGCGACTGCGGAGTTCTGCTCTGCAGAGTCTGTGGAGAGGGACATCCCCAGAGCGACTACTGCCCAGACTCCGGCAACGAAGAACTCCAGCAGGCTCTCGACGAACTGGACGCGCGCGGATGTCCCAACTGCAAGGTGCCGATCGAGAAGAACGAGGGTTGCAACCACATGACCTGTCCGTTTTGCGACGTGCATATCTGCTGGTGGTGTATGGCGACGTTTCGAAACGGACCCTCCGTCTATCAACACATGACGGCGAAACACGGTCGCATCGGCGAGGGAGAGGAGTATATGGCCGTCGCAGCCGATGGCGCTCCCATCGCCGACGAGCAAATGCTCGCGGAGCAGAGGCAGGTGGAGGCAATGGCCCGAGGGGCTGGCAGGAATGACGCGGATGACGAGGGATTATGAAGGAGCTTGTTTGGGACTTGGAAAGAACTGTATTGAGGCGCTGACATGAATGATGTGGGTGACAATTGGAAAGAAGCTTATTTGGGATCTGGATAGACTTCTTACTGTTGCTGTAATGGGGATTTCTTGTTGTTGGTCTCACTGGCATCCTCAGTGTCCCATGTCGCTATTGCTGTTGTGAGTGCTGTCCTTCGTCATCGTCGTTGTCTTCGTTGTCTTCATTGTCTTCATTGTCTTCATTGTCTTCGTTGTCTTTGTCGTCGTCGTCGTCGTCGTCTTCGTCGTCGTCGTCGTCGTATTCAGTCATCGTATTCAGTCTCTATACACTTAGTCTCTATGAAATATCTAGCATTATGAACTGGGGTCTTAGATAGGTGTGAATAATTCCGTCCACATTATCTTCAGCTTTAGTATTTGTCACCTCAGCATTGGCTCTATTAATACCCAGCTCACATTTCAGATGCCTTAACACTAACTCACACTCCTTCCAACCAATATCAAACATAACCTCATCATCATCCCTCATGAAGCAGTAGGATTGAATCCACTTTTCAGAATCAGCCTCAAGTTGTTGCAGCACATGGCGTTGTTGCCTAGTCGTCGACACATCCAGGTCGTTGGATCATACCCTATCGATAAGATCAACCCTATCGATAAAACCTGATAAGCAAGATTCCAAACCAGTCACGTGAAGAGCTCAAGTGGGTCATCAGAGTCCGAGCTCCCGAAGCTCCAGAAACAGCCCCTCCCGACACTGGACTCGCCACCAAAAACGAAACCGCAGCCCAAAAAAAAATACCAACGCCTCGTGGGAATCAGATCTCCGAATCCCGGCCCCGATTTGTCATGCACTCCACGTCGCGCCACAAGGGACAGCCTGGCGAATGAGGAAACGAAGTGGTGACTTCAACACTTTTTGCTGCCGCTGGTGCTCCTTTTGCTGCTGCTGTTGCAGAAGGGGGCGGTGACAGAAGGTTCCGGGCGTTTGGAATCAGGATGACGCAGGTTTGCTTTATATAACAATACAGAACCACATCAACGTCTACAACTTCATCGCAATCGTACCTCAATTGAAGCAACCGCTTGGAAATCAGTATCAAAACCGATCAGTCAACACCTTCCAATTCAATCAAAGCGGCAATCCCGCCTCGCAATCCCCCCCAAAAATCACGATTCCGCACCAACCCCACCACAACCCGCCCCTCCGGTCCCTGGCCCTCACCATCTCCATCACCCTCTCCGTCCTCGCGACCGCAATCCTCCTACAACAAACAATGCCCTTCCCCTCCTTCCTCACCCGCCTCGTACGCCCCTTCACATCCTCCACCACGATGTCCATCGCAGGCCAACAATCCTCCGGCGGCGCAGCCTCCCCCGCGCTCCCGCCCGGCGCCCAAAAGGCCACCATCGCAGCCGGCTGCTTCTGGGGCGTCGAGCACCTCTACCGCAAACACTTCGCCTCCAAGGGCCTCCTCGACGCCCGCGTCGGCTACATCGGCGGCGACCTCGCGAACCCCTCCTACCGCGCCGTCTGCGGCGGGCAGACCGGCCACGCGGAAGCCCTGCAGGTCGTCTTCGACCCCGCGGCCGTGTCCTACCGCCAGCTCCTCGAGTTTTTTTACAGGATGCACGACCCCACCACCGCGAACCGCCAGGGCCCGGACACGGGGCCGCAGTACCGCTCCGCCATCTTCTTCCACGACGCGGAGCAGGAGAAGATCGCGGGGGAGGTGACCAGGCTGGCGAACGAGCAGTGGTACAAGGGCAAGATCGTCACCGAGGTGATTCCCGCCGGACAGTGGTGGGATGCGGAGACGTATCACCAGTTGTATCTGCAGAATAACCCGTCCGGGTACGAGTGTCCCAGTCACTTTTTGAGGACGTTCCCCGAGCTGCAGGGGTGACTAGAGGGAAGAGAGAAGGGGAGGTTGTAATGATAGGGTGATGGGATGAATTTCTGCGTGGCTGGGATTGGGTCTTTCTTTAACATTTGGGATCATGATATCAAGATGGGGGACATGATGCCTTCGGCTGAGGAACAGTCGGGGCGATGATAGCGTTCAACCGCTTTATACAGAGTTAAACAAACGAATTTTCACTCTCAAGCCCATGAGTTATTGTGAATGTGTTGCTGTTGAAGATGGTCGGGTGGGAGATCTGGTGCGGTTGGAAATGCATGGACGTTTCGCCTATCATGTCGAGTTCGCATGCTGGAAGCTGACGGGTTGCAATAAAACAAGTCACGGTGATAATCATCCCCACTGGCAGTAACTGACAGACGACCTCCTATCACGTCAAAAAGGGGAACAACTAGGCTTGGTTTGTAGTCATCTTTTGAATTTTTACTGATTTGAGGTATTGTACAAAGCAAACGCCAACTCCATGCCCGCAGGCTTCTTCGAGTTGTTCTTTCTTAATCATGAGAGGGGTTTCTTTAAAAAAACGAAGTCCTCTGTCCCGAAACCCTGCGCAAACGGCCAGAGATGATATGTTCTGCGTTTGCGGGTGATGATAAATCCCGTTCCGTCCCACTACATCTTACACACCCCTCTTCCTCTCTCTCCCGCATCATCGTCTACTTACGACGGTTGTTCTGCATCATCAGGATCTGCACCATCCGCACAAAGATGTTGATGAAGTCCAGCTCGAGCGCGATGCTCTCGTTGACGGCGTCCTTGCGGATGACGCCGCGCTCGGCGAGGCGGGCGTGGTGCAGGATCTTCTGGACGTCGTAGAGCGTGAAGCCGCCGAAGACGGCGAGGCCGCCGTAGAGCGAGATGCTCTCCGTCAGGGCGAGGGTGCGGACGGCGGTGACGGGGAGGAGCATGGGCGCGAAGCTGGAGGCGATGACGACGCCGAGGCCGGCGAGGAGCGGGCCGCCGATGTAGAGGTACTTGTCCTGCTTGGCGGTGGCGCCGACGATGGAGAGGGAGCCCATCATGGCGACGGTGTAGAGGCCGGCGCGGGCGAGGAGGGCGCCGGGGACCATCGTGAGCAGGGGCGCGATCATGGCGGCCTGGGTCGCGTTGAAGGCCGTCCAGAGGGCGTACTTGGGGATGTAGCTGGGTTGTGAGGGTTAGCGGCTGTTCGGTGCGTGTCGCCGGAGGATGTAGACTTACTTGTCAGGAGAAATGGCGCGGGTGCCGTACATGGTGCCGAAGCTCAGCGCCAGACCACCGATACCGACGACCCACGGGTTGGTGACCATGAGGCGGTACACGAACCCGCTCTGGACCATCTGCCTGGCCGTCAGGGCGATGATGCCCACACCCAGACCGGTGTGGAGGAAGGTGTCGTTGAGGTACTCGCGCTCGTAGGCGGGCATGCCGCCGTCGGTCCTGGTTTCGCGGTTGAAGACGACGTTGATGGCGACGAGGGTGCCGCCGAAGATGGCGCCGCCGACGGCGAGGCGGCGCAGCGTCGAGCCCTGGCCCTGCTGGCCCTGGTAGGGCGTGGCCTGCTGCATGTAGAACCTCTTGGAGGAGGCGTTGCGGAAGGCATTGTTGCGCGCGGTGAAGAAGGCCGTCGTGGTCGTCGTCTTTGGTGTTGTGCGGGCGCCGTTGTGGAAGCTTCGGGTGAGCTGGGGGATGCGTTGCGCCAGGCGCGTGGGCGCTTGGCGGAGGGTGATGCTGAAGGACATCTTTGGTTCAACCTTGAAGGTTTGTATGTATGTGTTTAAGGTGTGGCTTGTGTGTCGTGACGAGAGGATTTTTCGTCGAGGGACGCAAGGGTTAAAAAGGTGGTGATGTTTGATGGCCCGCTGGAGGCAATGGCGAATGACGTTTCTATTTCCTCGCGGGATTTCGATGGAAAAGCTCGGGTGCTCTCCCGGGATAGTTGCTTGCTTAGCTAAACCTTTTTGGAGTCATGTGAGTGGTTGGAGAGAAGCTGGTGGAATTTCCCGCAGCTTCCATTTCCGCGGCGGTGTTTTTCGGCGGCCTTAAGTCCGACCGGCCCCAAGCGGATTTTGGAGATTGGCAGACAACTGGTGGCAGCTGCTGCACTATTGTTCTGCCAGCTGGCGAGATTTCTAGAATCGTGAATCTAGACTCCTCCACCCACCTCCTGAAAATAGCAACAGCAGGAAAGTCTGGCCGATGATGGGATCACTCTCCCGTAAACCAATGGCAGATGCTTGCTGTGTTCCTTACTGCAGGGCTGCATGATAAGATTGTAAGTATAGCAAGCAGGTCGAGCATTGACGACTGACTGACTGTACCCCATCCGAACCTCATTTTTACCTCATGACTCACTTCCGTTGCCTTTGAGATGCGACTTACTTTCACCTCACCTCCAAGTCCATCTCACTCATTACTCACTGAGAAGAATGAAATGCGGTTTGCGAAGTGAAGCAACCGCCATATGCCATCCCTCGACTTATATCAGCCATCAACGTCGGTCGGCCATGCTCCCCCGCTCGTGCGTCCTGCCATCTAATCAGGCGTTATAAACCGCAGATTTGAGATGCTCAACATCGCCGACCGAATTGACTGGTTACGAATGTCGTCACCCTCCAGAACACAAATACAGGAAGCCCACAATCCCAGCAAAAGAATTCCATTCTTCCAATCTCTCGAAACCACTTGTTTCAAACCATTCTCTAACAAAAGAATCAAAATGGCACTACGCCTCGGAAGCCTCGAGTCAAAGGGGCCGGCATTGACACCCGCCAACCGTTGTAAAAAAGCCACAGGGCCAGCCGCGCCAATCCGAAAGACAATCATCTCCCCTAACCAACGCTGCCACTGCAATCAAAGCGCGGTCGAATAACGGCACGTTGGCTATTTCATTTGGCCCCCAAAATGTGCCCCCAAAATGTGCCGACCGAGCCTTTTCTTGCCTTTTCGTCTCGGTGGTCCGAAGTAAAATGCTGTGAGTGAGTAATTCGATATCCGATTTAGCACCTACATCGGACGACGAGGTTCTTGTGCGACGCCAATTTGGGTCTTCACCAGCTGCCACGAACCCAGCCTCACATCCTTTCCAATTTGGCTCGGTCCCATTCCCGGCACCTTACTCCGGACAAGAGGATTGTAGTAGAGAACAGAGACGCACTCGGACTACTAAGCAGTCAGCACCCAAATGCCAAAGCCGTGATCATCAACGTCATCCTCCCGCCTCCATCCTCAATCGGAAAGGTCAAACTATTCCGGTCCTGCACCCCACAAGAGGCTAAGTTAAGGTGCTGCCAGGGCCGACGTGCTAGCTGCCATCCAGCCAAAACTGTTCTGTTTGGGGTCGTCTGTCTGCGACACATGATCGCCTCGGTCCAGTGCGGCCGGGGGCGGGAAGTGGGCTTTTCAGGTCCCAGATGCAGTCTCGTTGCAGTCAGAGACTTGAACCACTCTGACGTGCGCGGGACATTGCAGTCCGGTTTTTCCTCCTCTGTCTTTGTTCGAATCTGTCTCTTGTCCGTGGGGGAGAAATGACCTCACATTCCCGTACCTGACTCGACATGTCGTTGGGCGTATTGCCAGTGTCCGCTGGGAAAAGACGGGCCGATCTGCAGAGCTCTAACTGGCCCTGCATCGGGTTCCTTTCAGCGCCGCTGGCTTGGATCTTGAGAACGCGCCAACAAGCTGCAAGAATTCGCACCAACACTTGCGGCGACCTGCATGAATCTCGGGGGTTGAACTTGGGTTATCGCGGGTCAACCCAAAAAATCCCCCCCGCACGGGTCGCAGCATCAAACGAACGACCATAGTAAAGCTCGTGCCAGGTGTCGTCTCGTTTTTCTCTTCTTCGGATGTTTTTGTTCTGCGATCCCAGCGTCGCAATTTGTCTTTGGCGCCGGGTGCGACGTAACGATATCAGTAAGACCAGCCTGCAGATTCGCATCTTCCCTGATTTGACGTCGTCACGGGTAGACATGGGTTGGCGGAGAGGGGCCTCTTTGCTTGTCCAACGCGATCCGTATTAATTGACCTGATACCCTCCTCGCCTTGAGGAACAAAAGCCACTTGTGTCTGCACCAGTCGTCCTCTTTAACCACCTTTGTGTGCGCACCTGTTTCACGCTTTGGTTGTGGCTTTTTTGGCGACCCCTTGATTCAGCCAAACGCAAACGGCGCTCGTTAGATCATTGGCCCTTCTTTGCTGCATGCAAGTCGACTTTGTATCAGGATTCGACCAAGTCCGGCTCATTGTCCGTCCGACGATCGATTCACAATTATATATCTGCAGTGGTCCCGCCGCCATACAGTCAGTTTGTACCATTCGAAGACGACTCACCACGCTCTACATTGAACATCAGTAATCACCGCCCTCAATACCACTCACCTTCTATTCGTCAACACGTCCGTCGCTCCTCAAGATGAAGATCGCTGCTCAAGTCACTATCGCCTTCTTGGCTGCTGCGACGTTGGCTCTGCCTGTCGACACGGAACAGCGCCCCATGATCGGCGAAGTCGGCTCTCAAGCCCATCCAGCGGTGGCGAGTGGAACGCCTGTTTCTCAGTCTTCGTCGCCGAATCAGGCTTCTCCTTCCAAGTCCAACGATGACCTGATAGCGGCTCTGAAGTCCATATTCAACGACAAGGAAATGTCGCAAGTGGGCCTAGGAAAGGGCTGCTTCTGCGCCAACGGCTCCATCTGCTGCAATACCGCGAAAGGACTCGACTGTACACAAGGCTTGTGTGGTATCTGAGCTGAGCGCCTCGATGAAGCCAGGCACAACCTCGGCCGGTGCGTGCCGCCCTATTGCATCCGGGTACCCACCTGCGCCGGACCGGCAGCGTGGACCCGATGCGGCCTTTTGCCTCCGTTTTCCGACACTTCAACGCCGCAGTGGACCTGCTGTGCTGACCAGACACCGACAAACTGCCATGCGTTCGGAGAGGGCATGGATCTTCCGAGCCAATGCAGCTTCGCACCCAAACGGCGCATTCGGACTTCCCGGCCGTGAATCTTCGGCCCCGGCAGCGCCATTGGTCGTGAGAGCTTGGATTCCATTGGTACCCTCAACCTCAGTATCAATACTGCGAATGAATCCTACGGGCGTCCACGGAACACGCCAAGTACACGGTGGAGTGCGTGTGAACCGCGGAGATGGTGTCGAGACAGCTGCCCCAATTGGACGGGGGAGCTATTGGCGGTTGCGCAAGGAACTTTGCCAAAGTAGGACGCATGTTGCATCACGGAACCATAACTCTGGCCACCAGATGAATAGGAGACCTTCGGCCTGGACTGGTTCGTGTGAACCACGGCACGTTGCCGCAATTGTTGGTGCCGAGACTGAAAGGGTGTGATGAAGTGGTAGAGAGTAGAAAATTCATTTTGAATTCGTTGCGCATCCTGAAGCGTATGCTGGCTTCGCCGTTAATCAGTGAGCTTGCAGCATCGGCGTTTGGGGTTCGTAATCGTATCTCATGAGCGAGAGACGAGAAAGATACTTCGTGATCTGGCGCTAACCACCAACAAGTACCACAAGTGGCTGTTTGTCTAGCCTTCAGTAGACAAAACCGAGCTGCCCGAGCAGAAATATCTAGACTCGCTTTGAATCCAAAGGATGCCTCGAATGATAAAAGCCGACATGCAATTTGACGACGATGATGACTTGCGGCATACCACGTGCGCGACATCGGCCACGGGGAAAGCTTCTCGAAGACCCTGCTCCGGGGTCTCTGGAGGCAGGTATTGGGGGCGTCAATGAAAAAGATGCAACTTGCGCTCTGTTGCGAAGACACCTGGCAGTCGCGAAGTAGCCCAAAAATGTCGCGACACCGGCGAAATCCTCAGCAGAGTACTGTTCAGCCATGATATCGTTGGACGGCGCAGGTAGCAAGTACAGCCGGGAAGCATGGACCGCAAATCCAGTCTTGAAACACTGCTCCGCTCAAGTAAGACCTTCTGTGCCGCTTAGTACTATGTCGAACAGTAGGGATGTTGCTGCTAGCAAACACAGCAAACACGTGAAAATCAGGGATTCCCCATTCCCTGAAAGCTTGCTCTGGCGACTTGTTTTGGGCGTCGGATTGACGATGTTGGAGATCAGGACAAACGGCGCAGTCGCCTGTCTAGTTTGCTGACAGAGTGCAATCAAGAGCTTCGGTACATGCCGGGCAAGGTCCAATTGACGGCTGTCACTATTATTAGTGCTTGGGACGTAAAGGGAAACAAACGCGACGACGGTCAAGGTGTAAGGTGAGACCACACGCGAGGACGTGAATTCGTTCTGTGCGTGCTTCTAGAAGGGCGATCGAATCTCGTCGACACGTGGTATGCTGCAGAGTTCACGATGGCGTTGAGCTTATGACCGTTGGGCTGACCCTACGAGTAGGAGCCGCAGCGGCCAATGGAGTATCGGGCTGCGAGACTCGACCGGCCACCGACGGGTAGTTATGCCGGATGAGCGAATGGATGAATGCTGCTGAAAGCGTGCAGTCGGTTCATGCGTCCAGTGATGTCTGGTTGGAAGATACGGGTGGTAGCTGTTGGTGCTGGAGAGGCGTTCCTTGTCTCTGTTCCCAGGGCCTGGGAGATGTGTTTCACCAGGTAGAAGTCTAAGCAGGGACTCTTTGTGTTTGCGGCAGCGAGGGCGGTGGGTGATCTGACCATTGGGCTGAGAACAGATTGCGGCGACTTGGACGCTGCTTCAAGTTCGTCCTCTCTAAGTAAAGTCTGGCCCGTGAAGCCGCGTGGTAAAGGTACAGTGGTGGAATGTAGTTGCGCCGAAAGTGCGAGCGACGAGAGCTGACTCGTGAGAGGGATCCTAGATCGGATTCGAGCACAAAACGATACTTGAGAGATTCGCAAGCGACGGCGGAGTCGGGACGTAGCGAAATACGAGACCGTTGGGAATTTTCGTGTTGGTTGTGCAGAGTTTGGCTGAAGGTGGAATCGTGCCAACTCAGATCCATCATGTCGCAGGGACCTCGACGTTTGCCTCTTCGGCCCGGTGATGGTGTCGACGGCTTCTCGGTACCAAGTGATAAGATGATGGTGTGGAGGGCACATGTTTGACAGGAAAGGAAGCAAGACAAAACATGAAGAAAAGACGAGAAAAAACCACAGTCCGCAGTCCGACGGCATGATGGTGGCAGAAGTTGGCGATCCAGGATGAAGGAGGAAGACAAAATCAGAGCAGAACCTAGGTATGGAAGGCGGTCGGGAAGCGTTTTGCCAAGACCCACATGAGAAAGGCACGGCACCTTCCTCAGGTCCCTCCTCATCAGGCGGAAGGTGCCTTAAATTTGCATTGTACCTACCTAAGGCGGTGGTACCTGCCAATGGAAGGTATGAAAAAACATCGAGAGCAGGAAGGAGCAACGGGAATTGAAGAAATCACAAGCAGGTGCTCTTTCCCCACCTCATCGGCAATCTGCAAGGTGGAAGGCAGGTGCTTCCCCTAATTATCATGAAGGCAGTCGGGGAAGGAAGGCAAGTGGCAGGTGCATATGATTATTAATATTATCATGGCAATTGCCGCTCGGTATCAGGCAATTTGCAACTTTCCCTCCACCAACTACCGAAATCTCGATGCAGAACTTTTCCCTGCGTGTGGTCAAAAAGCATTAGGGAAAATGGTGGCAGCGGCACAGCACCGTTGACTTGGGCATTCCCAGCCGTGGAATCCTTCTAGAAGGCTTCCATGCCCCTTCCACGCATCCCTCCCTCACCTCACCCGCTCATCGACCGGTCCCTTCTTGGCCGCCATCCCCCAGCTTCATCGCCGGGTGCACCCTCCTCTCCAGCCGCTGTGGACTCAATGGGCCGTCGCCTTTCCCAGGACCGTTTCGTGCCCTGTGCTTCTGATTCCGGACGGGATCAGCCAGGGGCCCCAGCCTGCAGGTTTGAGACACGCCGTGAGATGGCGGTCCACTCGCGCACGCGGTTTGATCCGGGATTTTCTGTCAGCGAGCTGGGCGTCCCTGGGAAAGTCGAGGGGAGATGAGGTAAGAATGGCGCCTGAAAAAGTCCGAATTGGCATACATGGAAGAAGCTGAGGCGAGGGACCGGAGAGTCGTTTTGGTACGAAACACTAACAGATGGCAGTTTGTCGCCGTTACCATCGTTTTCGCTATCCGCCGCCGCACGCTCCTTGGCCACGCTACATCGAGTCCGCGCCCGACGCCTCAGGGTTGGGCATTCGCTGTGACCAGCCATCTCAATCCCTGAAGCGCGGCGACCAGATGAAGGAGACACGACGCTCTAATCTTGAAGAGAAGATTCGTTTCCACGCAGTACAACTCAACCCTGCTTCAAATCATCACGCCGCCCTACCACCCCGGCACCCCGACTCTACCATGTGTCGTGGCAAGGGTCGACAGCTTTCGGCAATGGCCGCTGCTGCAAGCTTCTAGAAGATCCTCGACCGGCCTCCGCCACGGATAGCATGTGTGTGCGAGAAAGATTTGAGATGTTGGACGTGGGATGGGAAGCAGACGAACCTGTGGGAGGGAAGTCTAAGGTTGAGTTTTGGTACGACCTTGCGGAGTGGCGGAGTCAGACGCAAAGCAAGGGCAGAGGCAGAGGCGCAGAAACGAACGAAGAAGTTTTCCATGCGTCTGGCATCCTGTCACACTGCGTACGAAGCACAGGGAAACGGAAGTCAAGGTGGAAGTGGAAGTGGAAGTGGAAGCAAGCATGGAAGCCGCAGAGAACAAAGAAACGGACGGTTAGCCGTTTGATTTCTTCCTTTTCTCGAGCTACCCTGCCCTGCCGCCAGGCCAGGTCATCAACACTAACCAGGGGTCCAGGAGTTCTGGATTCGCTTTCTAGGTAGGTTGGATTCCTACTTTGAGATAGCTTGCGCTACCTTGTTCATGTCCTCACGTCACACGAGCGACCGGAGCAGTGCACAGATTCAGGTAGCATCTTCGCTGTCAGAAAACCGCCAGCCCTAAGCTAACGTCTCACGAGGTTGGGCTACGATGTCTCGTAATCTGCTGCCGCCCTGGACCGTATCCAGTCTTGAGATATCCACCAGCTTGGAACCCCTTAAAGTTCCTGGCTAGTAAAGTAAGGTATGGAGGGCGAACAAATGATGGCGGAGGAGCGTCACCATCCGGCAAGCTTCAGTCCTGCATAAGTTAGGTTCCCCTCCACCAGCAACATATGGAGACATGGCCCTGTCTGTTTGTCACCGTAGCCCGCCCGCAAGAGGAAGTAAATGCTGCAGTTTGTCCGTTGCTGCACATCTCTCCCCAGACGAGATACCAGGTCGTGGTAAGGGTAAATGACGTACAGTGTGGCGGGCGTACGTGTACCAAAGACATGTCGATACAAAGCAAAGCAAACCAAACCTGGTCTTCGAGGAGGTTTATTACAATAAGCTGACTTGACAGAAACCACCAACGAAAAAGATTTCGTCCACATGGCAAGGTACCTCATTCTTTTAGCAATTACCACCATATGGCGACTTTTGTTTTTTCACACCGGCCCGCCATCAAACCTCCTTCTCAAGTTTAAGCTTCGGCGTCCAGTCTCTCGCAAGTCCTCTTTCCCTGCCAAATACGCACGCTTGACCCCCTGATAGTACGTCCCCGAGAGGCCGTGCGCCGGTACCTCGGTACATGGTCGATACATTTTCCCCCCGTCGACCGAGCCCCACCTGCCGAGCGTCATTGTGCGAGTGGGAAAGAGCAAGAGAGCGTTGCCAATACCACCAAAACGTGAAGGAGGTGACCCTTAGACTGCCAGCCCGGCCCCTACCTCCTGCCTTCCTCAGCTAATTAGGTAGGAAGTGCCTGCCTTTGCAGCTGCTACTTGTGTGAAGATAACTAATGGAAGGCACATTGCGTCAGCCAGGGAAGGTGCCATCTCCACCTCTGCTGCATCGTTGCTGCCCCTTCTGGCGGTTGCTCTTGCTTGCTCCAGGTGCTAATGCCGCCTCTCTTGCCGCTGCTAAGGTAAGGAAGGTACCTTACCTGGTACCGTGGAAAGTACCTGTCGCTGTTTCCTTCCCTTCCTTCCCTCCTTCCTTCCCCCCCTTCTGGAACTCTGCTAGACCTTGCGCCGCACCTGCTGCTCCTGCACCTGCACCTGCCGCACTTGCACCTGCTGCAGCACTGGCACTGGCACTTGCAAAGAGAAACATGAGGAAAGTCCCTTTCCCCACATCCACGTCCCCGTCCCACGTTTGAAAGCCCGCCCACGCCTTCGCCCACCCGACGTCCACGTCCACGCCCGGCTCACACGTCCCACCACCACCACCACCACCACCTTTCCTCGTCCTGGTCGCCGTCGCCCCAGATCTTTCCTCGTCACGGTCGCCTCCACGTCTTTTATCCATCACGACCTCTTCCTCTCCTAACCTCCATCCTACGGCTCCTTTGTCGCCGCGCTCCCTGCTGTCCCAATTGCATCCTTCCCGCCGCCTTCGACAAGGCCCGGCGTTGTGATCGACACCGACCGTTTCCGCAGCGCCTCTGTTTGCTTTCTCCCATTCCGCGGTAGTCATCCTGGCACTCGCACTGCCAGCATTTGTTCCACCGCTTTCGCCATTCCTTTTCCGCTCATTGCGGCCAACCACACAACTTGCCTAAACATCTCGGTCATCCGCAGGTCATTGGACGTCATACTCGGTTTGCTGTCCATTCAATCTCGAACTGCGTGAGTTGGAATTGCCTCTGCACCGTTGCGAATCCGCCGGGCAAGCTGACCGTGTACCCTCTCTTTTCCGCAGACGGAACATCGCCGCTCAAGCAAGCTCCCAGCGAATCCGGCGCTACCTCTCGACAATTCCTTCAATCCTGTCCGGACAACAAGCCTGCGACACTACCATCGACAGCCAGACGCCATTGCCGAGTCGTTCGTGAATTCATTCGTACCCGAGTTATACTTTCTTCCAGCGGCGGTATCGCGTGATACGATCTGCGACACTCTGTGTCGTCACCTCCCCCGACCCTCAGATCTAGAGCTCCAGAACGCCCCGCCGCAAGCCACGGCCGACGTGTGCTCCCCGCACTGCACGCGACGAGAAACGAGAAACGCCGACGAGAAACGCCCGAAAACGAAACATACATCAGTTTCCCGTGTAACCACATCCCCGAAATCATCAATACTCCCGCTGTATCTCCTCGTGGAGGACTTCGCCTTCAATTCGCCAGGCCGTAGTATGAACCATTGTCATCGGCTCTACATCTCCACGATTGGCCTCTCAACCATCTAGCGACGGCGGCGACATCATACACGGGCAGGAGAGGACGTCTCCCTCCGACCGCCTTGCGAAACACAGGCTATAGCTTGGGTGTGCATTGGCGAAGCCCTGTGGAAAGCTTTGGCCCTCTACCCTGCTTTTGGGGTGGAGAGCTTAGCCGGTAAGGCACATCGGAAATCTGGCGTCGACACGACCGCGCACGCGGCATCCCTCCCGGACCATGAGGCGGAATCGCTCTCCGACATCACCTTCGCCCTACCGGGCCCTGGCTCATGGAGCCGGTGCCGCGGGTCCCGGCGGGGTTCCCGATTCCATCTCCCTCCTCAGGTCCTTCAACTCTGATACGAATCCCACCCGCCCTATGCGGCCTTCACCACTGACCGCCTCGACCATTCGGGATATGCCGCTCGACTTGGTCGACCGCATCAGGTCTTTCCCCCTATTCGCCTCCGCACCCGAAGAGTTCTTGGCTGCCATTGGAAACCATCTACGGCCCCAAGTCCACGCAGCCCAAGATCACATCCTCACAGAAGGCGATGACGCTCGGGCAATGTACTGGTTGGTGCGAGGGGTCGTGGCGGTGACGTCTCGGGACGGCGAGGCCATTTATGCAGAACTCAAACCTGGTGCGTTCTTCGGAGAGATCGGCGTTCTCATGAACATCCCTCGCACTGCCACCATCATTGCCCGCACCAAGTGTCTTCTCGTGGTCCTTAAGAAGGAGGATCTGCAGGCAGAGTTGCCCAAGTTTCCAGATATGGAGAAGGCCATTCGCCAGGAAGCCCAAGAACGGTTGAACATTCTTAAGCAGAAACGGCAAGAGGGCGGGCAGCCTCTGAAACCCCCGTCGACACACATCAACGGACTCAGAGAACCAGCTCCAGGTGAGGTTTCGACCGGCGAGATAGGCACCATCAAGGAGGGGACGGTTGTAAACTCCAAAAAGAGAAAATCACCAAGTCCGGGAGCCATCGAGGATCCTGCCGCAGGAAGCGCCCTCGGGAGCGGTTTCGTCAACGTCCGTAAAACACTAAAAGAGCTGCCGCTTTTCTCTACATTACCCCCCGACATCCTCCATTTCCTCGGCCTGAGCGCGCAGCCCAAAACCTATGCGCCCTTCACAGACATTATCCAGCAAGGCTCAGCCGGCAACGAGATCTTTTTCATCGTTCGAGGGGAGGCCGAAGTAGTACACGAAGCATCGAATCCGCAGGAACCATTCAAAAAAGACCTTCGTGCTTCTTACATCCGCCCGAGGCTGAAGGCTGGCCAGTATTTCGGAGAAGTTGCGAGTTTGGGTTTGTCAGAAGGTCGAACGGCGACAGTTCGGGCTATCACAACGGTGGAATGCCTGATGATTCCAGGTGACGCACTAGATAAGCTGTGGACCAGATGCCCACCCGACATCAAGTCACAAGTGGAAGAGACGGCAAGGAAAAGATACAAGAAGTCGGACGAGGATGTTGAGATGGCGGATGTGGACGTCAGAGAACGCGCCAGCAAGTCAGATCCTCCAACACCGACAACGCCCAAGTCTCTGCCGCATGTCACGTTCACAACTCCATCGAAGCCGACGTCACCCACGAAAGACGACAACGACACAATGGAACCGAAGGATCCCGACCCCTTCTTGAGTGTGGACATGGAGAATATGCGGAATAGGAGACGCAACTCCTTGGCCCCTCCTACCCCGCAATCCGACACCTCTTCGCCGACAGGGATGAACGGCTTCCGAATGCACCAGATCGAATCAACTCCCCTACGCTTCTCTGTCCCCCAGTCCCCTCCTGACTCCGAAGCACCGGTTAAGCGAGCGAGAACGTTACCTCGCCGCCCGCATCCCGCTCTCGTCCCTGCATTGCCGGATGACGAGCTGATTAAGGTCTTTCAGTTTTTGGATATCGCGGAGCTCATGCGGGCGAGACTCATTTGTAGCCACTGGCGCAAATTACTAACCACGCACCCGATGGTGTGTCGGGATCTGGACCTTTCAGAGTACAATAGGAGAGTCACAGACATGGCCATCAAGAACGTTATCGGGCCTTTTGCTGGAGAACGACCCCGTACCGTCGATATCAGCAATTGTTTTCACATCACGGATGACGGCTTCCGCGCTCTATGGGAAAGCTGTGGCCGGAACGTGAAGCGCTGGAGGATGCGGTCCGTCTGGGATGTGTCTGCGAATCAGATCCTGGACATGGCCGAACACGCCAGAAACTTGGAAGAGGTCGATTGGAGCAACTGTCGTAAGGTTGGCGATAACCTTCTCGCCCGTGTTGTTGGCTGGGTAGTTCCTGAACCACCACCTCCGCAACCTGCGAGCAAACAGGTCGTCATCTCGAGCTCTGCCGCGAAGACCAAATCCCAGAAGGCTAGCGCGCAGCAGGTGCAGCAGGCACAGCAGGCGCAGCAACGAGCAGCTAACATTCCGAAACCCGGCACAATCATTGGGTGCCCCCGTCTGAAGCACCTCAACCTATCATACTGCAAGCATATCACCGATAGGTCAATGGCTCATTTGGCAGTCCATGCATCCAATCGCCTCGAGATCCTGTCCCTCACGCGTTGCACGTCAATTACCGACGCCGGTTTTCAGCACTGGGCTCCTTACAGATTCTTGAATCTTTCTCAGTTGTGTCTGGCCGATTGTACCTACCTTTCCGACAATGCGATTGTCGCTCTCGTGGGCGCGGCCAAGAACCTAACGCATCTGGATCTCTCCTTCTGCTGCGCACTTTCCGACACCGCCACAGAAGTCGTGGCACTGGGCCTGCCCCAGCTTCGCGAACTCCGTCTGGCATTCTGCGGTAGTGCGGTCTCGGACGCCAGTCTTCAGTCTGTCGCATTGCACTTGAACGAGTTGGAGGGCATCTCGGTTCGGGGCTGCGTCCGTGTGACCGGCGCTGGTGTCGAGAATCTCCTTGAGGGCTGTGGACGAATTCAATGGGTTGATGTCAGTCAATGCCGGAATCTCGAAAGCTGGATTCGGAGCGGTGGTATCATGCGATGGGGGTTTGACGAACGTGGAGGCAATGGCCTGTCGCCGGGTCAAGTGCCGCTGCCGTTGCCACATCCCAGTCCAACCACCAATCACGTCGGCTTGCGCGGGAGGCCACATGCACTCAGTTTCCGCCGCCGCGCTAGGAAACCCGTGCGCTTTATTGTCGAGAAAGGGGCGTTCGGCTTGCGATGAAGGGATGAATCCGCCATAATGATTTATGAGAGATGTTTGTACGATGTGGTTGGTGTATTAAAGCTGTAGTTGGATAGCATAGAAGGCAGATAACAGGCACCTGCCTAATCACGAGTTTGCGATGGACTGCGGACGGCACCTAGGGGTATCACATTGGATCACGAGGAGATAACGGCTACTGCTGCCGAGGATAGACTGGATAAGGTGATACCCTGTTCATTAACTCTCAAAATAAAAGCACCTGATGCAACTTAGCGTAAAATCCACGTGGACAGACGGCAGCCTTACGCTCTCTTAGACCTTCGTTCCTGACCGAAACCCACCCCCATCAAGAAACAAAGCCTCGCCAGCCCGGCCAACATCGTAATCGACACGGCGCCCCAGTCCTCGATCCTCCACGTCGCCAACGGATTCAGCCGTCCCTGCATCGCATACGACGCGAACGTCCCGTACAACAGAAACAGATCCACCACGAGCAGCGAGAGCTGGTACACCCTCCATACCTTGACCTCCTCGGTCGCGCGGAGGAGGACGGCGGACAGAAGCGCGTTGGAAAGAAGGTGGCCGGCGATCTGCGCGTGCAGGGGGACGGAGTACTCGGCGAAGGAGGTCGCGAGGGCGGAGGAGAGGGCGGCGGCTGGGTGGGCGAGGGAGGGGTCGACGGGAGGGGTGTAGGTGGGCGGGAGGTAGGAGGACGTGACGGTCTGCGGGGAGAGGAGGAATAGGGAGGCGCCCCAGAGGGCGATGAGGGGGTCGAGGAGGGTGAAGAGGGTTTTGTATGGTTTTGGGATTGTGGTTGACATTTTGGGGGTTGGTGAAGGGGGTAGTAGTGTGGTGAGTTGAGATGCTTGGATGTGGGGTTTTGGAGGTTGTGGGATGAGTGTCTTTTTGTCTTCTTTGTTTTGGTTGCTTGGAGGGAAGATGTGATGATTTAAGTGGGATGGAAGTGTGAGGTTGATGAGATGTTTTGGAATGTGTTATTCTACGTCGCCACATGATTTAACGACCTTAGCGGGAGGACCGTGTTGATGTCATCGCGCCAGCCGGGAATCCGCGGGGCCGGCAGTGGAAAGTTTTGGCGGAGGTGTCTCCGGGGTGGTCGGTGCGTTTAAGGTTGTGGGGTAGCGCGGGAGGCGAGGGAGCTTGGGCCACCTTCTATTGAGCAGCTCAGCTGCTCCTGCGAGCTGAGCCGGGGAGTGACATGTTCGGGGGATTGTTGTTGGAGGGTGACTGGAGTTGAGGAGGTTTGGGCTTTGAACGGGTTGTGTAGGGAAAAATGATGGAGGTTGTTTGGTGGTTTGCGGCTCGTGGTGTGTTGGGTGATGCTTGGCGTGATTTGTTGGTCACGGGGTTGTTGGTGCGGTTGGCTTGTTCAGTCCTTCACCCTAAGGCCATAACTTTAGAACGCAGTTGCTTCATTTGTTCGCTGCGGCAGCGTGGCTGAATAGCTCATTCGTCGTATTACCTATTGGGCCTTTACTACGAGGCGTTGTTGTGTCCGTTGAATAGATGGATCATGGATTTTAAGAAGATGAGCTGATTTCTTTATTAAAATATAATTCTTAAGATTTATCCCTAGACATATATAGTAGAGTCTTCTAGGGATAATGCAAGAGCTGGGTCTTATTCCGAGATTCCTCAATTTTAGCAGAACTAGGAAGAATCTATCCGGTAAGACTACGTGATTTCACTATCGCCATTGCTTAGAATAGGTTCAAGCAGTCTCATCAATTCTATCCTACAGATGCTTATGGATATCAACAGCTGTAAAACCCGTACTAGTGCCCTCGACCTTTTAGCAACACTATGTATCTCTAAAGTCGGGAATTCTGCAAGAGAAATACTACTTTTCGATAAGCTCGAGACTAGTAAATGCGGTCATAGGCAGGATGCAATTTAAGTCCTCGTTGACGAAGTGAATGTACTCGTCCAGCCTAATCTTCTTCTATAGATTTTACTTAGAAATAGTTAAAGAAGACCTATGCCCAGGCACTAGAAATAGATGGACTGAGTGTTTCAGCTTGGCATTAAATTCTTCATCCATGATCTAATTCAAAACATTTGATCGTGCTCAATAATAGCCGTTTGTTTATATCTAATCAGCTGAGTGAACAGTAAATATACTGCGCAATACAATGCAGTCACCCTTATTCTATTTAATTGTTTGCTTCATTCGACATCTCGACAGCATCAGCTGAGGAAACCATCTGCAGGCCGAGCGGGCCCTGCTGAAAGTGCGGTGTAGGCCTTCCTGCCTCCCGAACAACTTCAAAACGATGGACCCGGCGAGAGACAACCTGAGGAAGGGACAACTGCGGATACATCCATCGACTACCTGAAGTGCTGTCGCTTATTTCAAGGTGCCTTGATCTTGCTCGAATCGGGCCATGCGACATGGGGTGGTGTCCTGCAAGATAGGAATGTGGCAACGCCGTGCATGCAGGTTTGCGGCGCTTACGCCGCAACAGCTAGCCCCACAACTTCATTCCATGGACAACGCAGAATCCAGCCTCGTGAATTGCTGACTGCGATTTCTTCACTTTTCATATCCTCAACCGTAATTCGCGCAATGCGGCTCTTGGACACCTCGACGCTCCAACTCAAAGAGTTCGTCGGGAAGGCGCCCCCGTATGCCATCTTGTCACATACGTGGGGCGACGACGAGGTTCTCTTCCAGGATTTCCGCGAAGACCCGACGACGAAAGCGGGATGGGGCAAAGTCAAGGCCTCGTGTGACGTGGCTAGAGACCTGCACCACGAATGGATCTGGATCGATACCTGCTGCATCGACAAAAGCAGTAGCGCTGAGCTTTCGGAGGCGATCAATTCTATGTTTAAGTGGTACGAGAAGGCCGTCGTCTGCTTGGCGTACCTGTCCGACATTCAGTTCTCAGATCCGGAGACAGATCCGGAGACAGATCCGGAGACAGATACGTTCGCTGAGGTACTCACCGGAAGCCGGTGGTTCACCCGCGGGTGGACTCTACAGGAGCTCCTGGCCCCGAGGCACCTCGACTTCTACTCGTCCGAATGGAAGCTTCTTGGGTCTCGGTCCAAGTTCGCCGATGCCGTTTCACGTAAGACCGGGATAGAGAACAAATTTCTATGCGGCAGGGCCGGCGACCGCACGCGCTTGTCAAACGCGAGCGTGGCCGCCCGGATGTGCTGGGCGTCCGGGCGAAGGACAACGCGCATCGAGGACATGGCGTACTGCCTTCTGGGACTCTTCGATATCAACATGCCGCTCATCTACGGAGAGGGAAATAAGGCTTTCAAGAGGCTTCAGGAGATCATTATCCGCGAAATAGACGACCAGTCGATTTTTGCTTGGGGACAAGGGAGCAATGGTCATCCTTCTGCGGACATGAATTTGTGGGGTTCTCCTCTTCTAGCCGGACATCCTTCGTGGTTCAAGGACTCGGGAGACATCGTTCCCTTCTCCCCGACAGATCTTACAGCTCCGATAAACGTCGAGGTCGACGGTATCACTCTATCTACACCTCTGTGGATGCGCAAGCCGACACTCTCCAATTCACAGTCCCTGCCACGTGGTACGAAGACCAACGGCGTCGACCGTTATTCGAATATGTCGGTGAGACTAGAGTCGTGGCCTGAAGAAAGAGCCGAACATGGCAATATACTTGTAGCGCCTTTGAAATGCAGACGAGACCGCGACTTCTTCAACTGCATCGCGATAACGCTTCGCGAGATCCAACAGCACCGTTCGTCAAACCGGAACAACCCTTCCTGTCACAGGGTCTCGCACATGACTTACTCTGCGCCCAGAAGCACGTGGAACAGTGAAAGTATCTGCAGGCCTTTTATATTCTTTCAGAGCTGCTACGAACGGCAGTCGTCAACTCCCAGCCCAGAGGCGGGCTGCGTCATCCGAAGCCTCCCTCAAGATTACAGGGTTCATCGTCGATCAACGAATCCCATCATCAGTTGCGACCTCAACGACAAACGGTTTCCCACGGTTGTGCCTATAGCAGGACCGGTGGGAGAACTTGTGCTCGTGTTGCAGAGCTGTGCAAAAAGGCAAGGATTGTCGTATGCGTCGATGAGCGCGAACATCTTCATCAAACCCAACCATGTACAATGGCGGGATGTTCCCAAGGTCATTTCTAGCAGCTATGCCTTCTACGGAATTGCGCAACCACACGGCGCGCTGTTAACTTCTGGATCTGTTGCTCAGTCTGAGCTCCAGCCCTTCGAAGACTTCATCGTAAAGATTTCGAAAGAGTCTGCGTACGGTCCTTACATATTCATCATCGATATAGAGGACCCGTTTGGCAAAACCGTGACCTGTGAGACGAATCAGCTCGGCTGCTTCACTCCCGTCAGACAGTGTTCCTTCGGAAGCATATCTGATCGACCAGAAAGTAGCTTGAGCGAGACCTCGCGTACACCATTTGAAAAACCCAACATACGAGGCTTCCAATTCGGTGGAATCAATGAGCACAACTAAAAGCGGACGATGATCGATCTGATATTGATGAGTAGGCTGGCAGTTAGTACGAAGTCGGCTTACACAAAATACGAGGGATTTATTAATGGATTGAAATCCACAGTTCCGTAGGAATGAAAGTTGGTTTCGTCCTTTGTAACGCCACTTAGAAGATACCTAGAGACCTCTAACCTTTTGTTTTCTTTATTTTTTTCCCAAACTTTGTAACCCAAGGGAGCTGCAACCGGAGACACTGGGAAGCACTGATTGACGGCGATTTATTGCCACGGCAATTTGAGATGTAAATCATGTTTCAAAACTATCGAAACAAGTCAGAGACATTGTTTTGCAGCCAGAACCAGTCAAGCTGGGCGGCTGAGCGAAGAGCCTCATCCGCAGTACCGCTTCTTCAGCCCCTTGCTTGCGAGACAACGGGCCAGAGCGCCACGTGGATGTCCCGGTGTCACGTTTGAAATTTCAGTCATCGACTCAGCTTCGTGTCGAGAAATAGCATCGTGTGACGACGCAAACTAGCAGCAAATCAGCGAAGTCGCGTAGGACAGCAAACAGCGCGACAACATTGGAAAAGACGCCACGCATCGCGCCCAAGGAGGGACCAACTCGGTGATTTCCGGGGATGACAATGATATTGTCACAAGAACAAAAGATCTCTCCAGAGTTGAAACGCCCAAAAAGCCATGGCAAGTTAAAAAACTGCAAGGGACGAAGAGGATTACCGGCGTCTTACCTCAAGAACCGACCAAGCTGGAAAGCTGTTTCACATTATAGGCTGACTTTTACATGCGCCGGCGATCTGGACCTCGTTTCTTGAAGCAGAATGGAAGAAATAAGCCGTGGTCAAATTTCCGTGCTGACGAGCTGGATATCGACTAAGTCACAGGTGGTTCGAGGTGTTTTAGACTGCTACAACGGTGTAGGGCATCAACATCCTGACTGGTTTTGCAACCCTCCCAGAAACATAAAAAGGCGTTGACTCTCCGGTCTTACAACGAGTTCCATCTGTTCCATTCCCCTCACACACAAGCTTTCTGGTCCTTTCAGATCTCATTCCACTCGTTTACCTTTCGAGGTCCGTTCATTCGTTATCCCCTGCCATTCATTCAACATGCGTACTACTCTCGCTATTGCCTTCATGGCCCCGGCCGTAATGGCCCAGTCCGCTCTTTCATCTGGCGTCTTGTCTTCCGCTACTCCCATTAATTCGGGCACCGGCGTCACTTCTCGGCCGGCGAACTCAACCGGTATCTGGGGCACAGGCGGTCCCGTGACCCCTCCAGCTACCATTACGGCGACGTACACGGCCACTATCACTCATACCGTCACTTCCTGCCCTCCGGGCGTCAAGCCATGCGCCGTTGGCTCCATCACCACGGTTGTCACAACGGTCACCACGACCTACTGCCCCGAGACACCCGCCCCGAGTCCTTGCCCTGGCGGCAAATGTCCCGGCAAGCCCTGCCACGGCGAGAACTGCGGCAACAAGTGGGTTTGCTACGGCAACTACTGCGCCTGGGACTCTCCTTGCCACGGCGACGACTGTAACCGTTGCCTCCTCTGCGCAGACGGGAAGTGCCAACCCAAGCCCTGCACCGGAGACGACTGCGGCAAGATCATCATCTGCAAGGGTGACTCCTGCAGATACCGCAAGTGCCACGGCGAAGACTGCAACAAAGACAAGATCGTCTGCCACGGCGACGAGTGCAAGTCTGAGAAGTGTCACGGAAACGAGTGCGACAAGAAGTACGTCTGCAAGGACGGTAGCTGCAAGCACGAGGACTGTCCTCCTGAGGAGAACAACACGCACCACGACTGCAAGGGTGACAAGTGTGAGGTCATTCACGAGTGCGAGGGTGAGGATTGTCCCAAGCCTCATCCTCCTCCGGTCAACCCTCCCCATCCTACGCCATCTGGTGCTGTGCCTCCTCATCAACCGCCTGCCAGCAACCCGCCTCACCAACCTCCCGTCAAGCCGTCTGAGCCTCCCGCTCACCCGCCTCAAGAGACTCAGTCTCAAGGTGTCCCGCCTCATGTTCCCGAACATACCTCCTCGAGCCCACCGGAGCACACTCCCGTCCAGCCTCCTCATGAGTCGCCTGCCGAGCCTTCTCAGAAGCCGTCTCGCGACTCGCCCCAGCAACCTTCTCACACTCCCATCGCACCCAGCCAGCACCCGACGCCTGCCGGGCCTTCGGAACCCGGACGTCCCTCGCACTCTGTTGTCGTTGCTGGGTCTGGCAAGTCGGCATCCACTTCTGGGTTTGCCATGTTGGCTATTAGTGCCGTGGTCGCTGCAGCTCTCCTTTGAGAGAAACCTAGTGGTTGAAGCCTCCTGATGTTTCTATTAGATGCAAATATTTGGAAGCATCTAACCTGTACTTTATTTTCTTGTATCTGTTGATGACTGTGAGGTCATTTACAAGATGTGTGTATCTTTGGCGTTGTAATAGATAATGACCCGTCGAGACAGTACAATAATAAAACACTGCCACATTACAAGGCTCCGTCCATAAACTTCAACGTGACTCCGCGAATGCCACATTTGGTAGAACTCGCTTTGAGAAGAATCTATTGGATTACATCGTTTGTTGTCTCTTGTTCCCCTCGCCAGGTTTTATCAACCTCGTCAACCGAGCAAAGCCTTCCTCGCAATTTCGACTTCTTCTGCAGTTCCGCAGATCAAGCCTGCTCTCCCGTCACAATCCACTGACACCTTGTCTAAGAGCGGCTTTCCATCCTCGGGATCAATAGCCTTTCCCCCAGCGCACTCCAAAATGAGAGCGATAGGGTAAAGCTCGTACAAGAACCTCAGCTTTGGCAGTGTCCCCGGAGTCACGGGCATCACGTACACGCCGTGACCCTTGACAAGCGTGTGCACGATATCCGGAACAAGGCCGCCGCAGTATCTCAGCGTGTACTTCTCCCGGATGAAGCGCGTGATGAGCGCACTGTACTTCTCGTCATCCGCCGCGTGGCGCAGGTTCGCCGGCGCGAAGTACCGCGTCTTGAAAGGGCCCTCCGCCAGCTTCACGACCGACCGGATGATCTCACACCCAGAAACCCCATCGTCGCCACCAAGTCCGACCTCGAAGCACGCCGGCTCGGAGCCGGGGATGCGCAGCGCCACGAAGGCCGTCGTCCGGGGGCCGATGACGCCCATGACAGCAGCGACCTGCTTTTCCGCCGGCGACTGCCCCACGGCCGTGCGTCCGTCCCAGATCCCGACGATGGTGCCCACGGTCCAGTTCGGCGCGATGATGGAGCTGCCGTCCAGAGGGTCGAATGCGACGGTGTACTCCTCTGAAGTTGTCGCGGCGGAGTCACTTGCGGCTGCTGCCCTCGCAGGCTTTTCCACGGGGTCCTCCTCGCTGCTGGCGGTGTGGATAGAAGGGCACGTGGCGATGGCGGCGCGCATGACGTTCTCAGTCGCGACGTCGACGTTGAGCTGGTCGTCGCCGAAGGAGTTTGCAGTGCCGGCCAGGGAGACGTGGTGAGATGTCTGGAGCGTCTTGGCGATGTCTGAGACGGCGCCGAGGATTGTCGGGATCACTTCATCGCGGAGGGATTTGCGGTCGTTTTGCGGAATGACGCTCTGCAGAAGTTGCAGCAGGGCTGTTGACGGGGCCATCGTGGGAGACGTGGTGGTTGATGTGAGATAAAGGTGACGGAAGCTTGTTGAGTCAGGGCGGGCTGAGCTGTGAGCTATTTTAGTATGAGAGTTGAGACTGTGGTTGAGAGATTTTCGAGGTATGCGGGGTTCCACAAATTGTCAAACTGTTTCCCTTCATCCACCAGTTAAGAGCCTCTGAACTCTAGATATCCATCTTGCAGGTCTTATCCCACGTGGCTGTCGATCACGAAACTGGGGAGAACCTGGTGTCTGAACGGTGTTTATTTTTAGATACTTCGACTTTCGTCTTCCGTTCTTCTGTTGCCTGAATGCGCCGATACCAAACCTGATTTCCACAGGTCTTTGAATGTTCTACTTTGCTACTTTGGCCGGCATGTCTTATCTAAGGAAATCCATGTGTGGCTTTGTCTCGCCCCCGATAGGCGTGCTTGGTTGAGTGGAACGCCACATGAAAGGTAAGACTGTCAGACCTGAGAGCTCCCCTGGCTGTCATTTCTTCCGCTGCGTTTGATCCCATCGTAAAAGCGTCTCTCCTCAAAGACACGAATATCATCGTCGAAATTCACCTTTCCAAGCTTCCGCGCCTTGAGAATCTTCCTCCTCACTCTCAGGACATCGTACTCGGTGTTCCGGGTCAACCACCAAGTCCAGAGATTACCTATGAAGGACGCGATTGTGGTCGCGGCCGCGATCGCGAAGCTTGTCTTGTACCCGTTGTAGGCGAATCTGGACTGGAACAGCTGCGGCCCGATGACACCGCCAAGCTGCGCAACGCCTGACTGCAGCCCGAGAGTAAACGCCGTGCCTGTTGAGCCGGAGAGCGTGGCTGACCTCCAGGCCCAGAAGGGAATGAAATACGACTGGTAGAAGAGCGTGCCCAAAATGCAGCTGATATAAATACCATACCGGTTGCTGATGGTGAAGAAGAGCACAAAACACACGACCATGCCAGACATGAGGATCCTGAATTGGATGCGAGATTAGCGTTGTGATTGATTCGAGCTTAAGAAAGCAGAGCACTGACATGATGTACGCGGGGCGAACGATGTACGCTTTTGCCATGAACCATGCCGAGAATATGAGACCTAGAATGGCGGCAGCAGCAGGCGGGATATTAAGAAGTTGGTTCTTCGGCAATCTCACGAAACCGAGATTAGTGACGATTGTCGGCAAATACCACGTCAGGGCATATCCGCCGATGTTAATGAGCGTCTGCGACAACATGAAGGACCAAATGAGAGGGGTCTTCAGGACAGCGAAGATCTCCTCCTTTGCGAAGTCGGGATCGTTCGTAAGAGGCGCATTCTCGGGGAGGCGCGCTTCGATGAATTCCTGCTCTCGCTTCGTGAACCACCGGTCACTCCGAGGTGATTTGGGGTAGTCTGGTAGGAACCAGAACACGGCTCCTGAAAATACGATAGTCGCCAGTCCCTCGAGGAGGTATACCCATCTCCACGCACTGAGACCGCGGACGCCGTTCATGTAGCTGATGCCGTAGCAAAGTAAAGAGCCAACGATACCGGCAAGATTTGATGTTGCTATGGTGTCAGTTAGCAAAACGGATTACATAGACGCTCTGGTCTGGCGACGACTTACCAAAGAACCACGTCACAGGCTTGCCTATCTCGTCGGTTCGGTACCAACTTGATAATTGGGCGATGACACCTGGGAACATGCCAGCCTCGAATACCCCGAGCAGAAAACGCATTGCGTAGAGTTGATGACGGTTCTGCGCCGCTGCGTGGCATGCGGTGATGATTCCCCAGGTGAGGAAAATCCGAGACTGCCACAGATGCGGACTCATGCGTTTCAGTAAGAGGTTACTGGGTGCTTCAAACACGATGTATGCGATCTTGACTAAGGGTTAGACATGTGATGTTCAGGCGCAGTCTCTGCTAAGGCACTCACTCCGTAAATCGAGCCAACCCAGTTGTACTGGTCTGAAGTCATATCAAGCTCTTTCATGATATTGCGGGACTCCCCGACCTGAAGAACTCTGACATTTGCTGCGTTGCTTTGATCAATCTGCCATTAAATCAGTACCTCAATCGATCTTACGGAGAGGGCAAAACATACTTGTTTGATCATGTACATCAGTCCTATGATGATCAGAAACCTCTTGTCGATCTTGTTCAAGACATTGCGCTCTTCTTCGGCCGAGAATGTTGACAAAAATGCTGCTCGTGCTTCGGGATCATCCCGAAGATTTTCGACATTTGAACGAGCCACGGTGGAACTGGCCTGCTTGCGAGTTGTAGTTCCGACATCGTGGTCCTCGCTGGCTTCATCAGGGTGGACCTTTGAACTCATCTTGCCGCTATGGTGTTATCTTCAAATTCGCACGACTTGCTACGGCGACTTCATCATTTACACTTCGAAAGGAAGTCATTTTTATGTTGGTTTCGGCAAATAAGCTCGTCGGACAATTCAAACCAACCGATGCCGGGCAGAAAACCGTCATCTTCAGCACCCTATCGACGCGCCAAATGCTTATCAGCGGGGGCTTCGAGATTGCATGCATGATGTGCTCTATGTTAGTATGGCGATATGTTCCCTGCAAACCGGGACTTGGTGCAACATATAAGCAATAAGGTAGGCGTATTGGACTTTATTCGTTGACCTCTGCCGAGAGATGATGGCGAAATCACGGCCCACCATTCCACCATCCTCTCAACAACAACCCCAAGACTTTGATCCGGCTAAAATCCGCAGGCTCTCCTTCATGCTTCGTTAATGTCTCTAGAATAATATCTGAAGGCAACCAATATGATGGCTACCCTCCTCCGATAAAGGACCAGACAAGAGGCCATACGAAAGGACATGACAAACTCGGTCACAAGCCCGTAGGATTCGTTTGCGAAAACTGCGGGTAACATGACGCGAAGCTGGAGGCATTGAAATTCGAAGCCCATTATAAGTACTTACATGTACTAGCTCAAATGAGAGCAGGGGATGCTACTAGCTGCGGAAGATAATGCTCCTCATTGTTATTGACAAGAGATACATGAAGCGACTACACGTAATCAACGCCCGCATTATACGCTCTTCTCCTCCACCGAATAGACCTAACCATTATGGCGTCCTCAGAAGCGCAGAATGGTCCCTCGGCTGACGCCCCAAAGAAGCAAATCCTTCTCAATGCGTTTGACATGTTTACTGTCGGCCACCTGTCTTTCGGTCAGTGGCGAAACCCGAAAGACAGAGCCAAGGACAAGCGCCGGGACCTCACTTACTGGACCGACCTGGCCAAACTTCTCGACAAGGGCGGTTTTGTTGGACTGTTTCTTGCAGACACGTTCGGACCATATGACACGTAAACACCAGTCCCAAGCCATCAGGCGTTACCTTCTTTAACACATGTTCAGCTTCAAGGGCAGTGCCGAACCCTCGGTGAGAACTGGTGCACAATGGCCGATGGCCGATCCTGTTATTGTGAGTCTCTGTGAGAGCGGAAGACCAGTTCCTGTTTCCATCTAACACTCATCCTAGCCTGTTTCTGCCATGGCAGCGGTGACCAAGAACCTGGGATTCGCGATCACTACGTCGACCTCATATGAGCAGGCTTACGTCGTCGCAAAGCGATTCAGTACTCTAGACCATCTGACGAAAGGCCGTTTTGGCTGGAACATCGTCACTAGTTGGAAAGAGTCTGCTTCAAAAGCGGTAACAATACTATTTCCGATACCACTTGGAGCGCTCCAGACTAATCCTCTGATTAGGTTGGGTTGCCATTAGTTGAGCATGACACGCGCTATTCTAATGCGGACGAGTATCTTCGTGTTTTATATAAGTAAGGCCTTCGAAAGTGAAACTGGCGTGATCTCTCGACTCACATTACCGCTTTACAGACTTTGGGAGGGTTCATGGTCAGACACTGCTCTCAAACAAGATGCAGAGAACGGAATCTACTCGGATTACTCACAAATTCGGCCAATTCACCACCACGGAAAGTTTCACGTCGATGCGCCTTTCCTGACCGACCCGTCTCCTCAACGCACGCCAGTCTTGTTCCAAGCTGGAACATCTCCGTAGGTCACCCCGAAATACTTTTCAATGATGATTAAAGCTGATGCGTTGAAGTGCTGGCATCAAGTTCGGCTCAACCCACGCCGAGGGCATTTTCGTGGCTGGTCTCTCCCCCCACGTAGTTGCTCCCAGAGTGAAGGCTATCCGCGAAGGAGCCATCGCCGCTGGCCGCGACCCGTACTCTGTCAAAGTGTTCGCAATGATCACGCCAATCATTGGAAAAGATGAAGAAGATGCCAAACGCAAGTACGAAGAAGCGCTCAAGTATGTTCTCATCGAGGGCGGCCTCGCGCAATTCTCAGCCAGCACGGGCATCGACGTTTCCAAGTTTGACCTGGACCACGAGCTCACCGAGAAAGATGTCGCAAGCCATCTTCAAAGAATTCATTCATCGCTTTACAACCTGCGCTATCGAGGAGGGGATGTTCCCAAGCTAACGCCGCGCAACCTCGGAACTGTGACTGCGATCGGCGGCAATGGTGCGATGCCTGTTGGAATGGCCAGCCAGGTTGCTGATGTCTTCCAAGAATGGGTTGATATTGCGGATGTCGATGGCTTCAACATTGGCTATGTGATTACGCCGGGTAGCTTCGAAGATGCTGTGGAATATCTTGTTCCTGAGTTGAGGCGCCGGGGCTTACTTCCGGACGCGATCCCCGAGGACGCACCTGCACCAACCTTCAGAGAGCAGATTTATGGTCTGGGGCAAAAGGGGTTGAGATCTGATCATCCCGGCTACAAGTACAAGTATGACACATATGAAAAGACGATTGCCGAGGAAGAGGCAGCAGCACTTGCAGCAAAGAATCAGCACGTCTGAATGAGCGCGAGGGTTGGGATCAGGGAATTGAAATGAGACACCAGCTACCAGTAAGCGTCACCAATATACTCCTGAAATCCTGTGTTACTCTGTGGAAATACCTCGAAATAAGAACATGAGAAACACTTTTTCTTTCATAAGTTGTGAGATTCTGAAGCGAGGTCTTCTTTGACGGCGGCTCTTGTGAGCTCATTCAAGAGTTTGAGACGTACCTGGTAACCCAGATCTTATCTGCCTACCTGGGCCCAACACCTTGCATGTCAGTCTTGGCATTGGGGATTCCCATTTAGCCTAATTGTCTGAAAGCCGGAATCTGCCGGCGAACTCCTTACCGGATCTCTATCTCAGGTCCACGAAGATTGGATTTTGCCAGTCTCCCCCGCTGTTTCCCCGCAGAGACTTCGAAATGCCAAGCGTCGTGTATCTGCGCCGTTGCGGAGTCGCTCTTATGAGCTGGGTTCGGGCTTTGATTTTCCACAACTCGGGGAAATTCGTTACATGAAGACCGTGTGGATAAAGAAGAAAGTATCGATGTTTAGGGGCAAAATCTATATTTCCAAGCCAATTTGCTAGCCTCTGCATATCAGCCACTCCGTATAATGGGCTTTTCAGTAGTGATTGACGAGTCTGCATGAGCTTTAGACAGAGCACACTAGCCTCCTTTGCTTAAAGGATAACCAAGGGAGCCCGAGGAGCTTTCATTATATGTATAATCGGTCTGCTCGTCACAAACCTGTTGACTTCACCCCTTTAGATCGCCGAATTGAAGGGCATGCCAATACGGTCAAACCAATTGCATTGTTCTCCAAGATGAGGTCCATCAGGTCTTCCATCATGTTATTGGCGGCTGCCGGCATGTCATCTGCGGCGCCGACATGCAATAAGCCATTGTTCTCTGAGTGGATGACAGACTCCATGATTCGTTTTGGCGTTGAGCCTAGCTTTCACTACGACCAGGCAACGTTGTACACGTCCTTCGAAGACCTCTACGAGTACAGAAAGAACCAAACGCTCTACGACTATTACAAAGCACAGGTTGACGCTGTGGTGCTTCCAGACGGCACCATCGACGGTTTCAACTACTCAAAACACAGCTTGGACCCATACCGCTTCGGCAACAACGTCTTGTTTTGGTACGAGCAGACAGGGGACGAGAAGTACCGCATCGCCGCCGACGGGATCAAGGGGACACTCGACAGCCATCCGCGCACACCAACGGGGGGCTTCTGGCATCGCGAGGTCGTGTACCCGAACCAGATGTGGCTCGATGGCATCTACATGGCAGACAGCTTCTACGCGAAGTATGTCTCTTTGTTCCAACCCGATAACCAGACTGCTTGGGACGATGTTGTGTTGCAGTTCGACAACATCGACGCGCGGACGCGTCGTGATGACAACTTGCTGGTGCACGGTTACGACGAGAGCAAACAGGCCGTGTGGGCGGACCCGGAGACCGGCGCCGCGCCGCTGGTGTGGGGCCGGGCCGTGGGATGGTACTTTATGGCGCTTCTTGAGGTGATCGACCTGCTTCCTGAGGAACATCCTGGCCGAGAGAGACTTTTGGGATATTTCACTGGCCTCGCAGAGGGCCTCAAGGGTGCGCAGGATGAGACTGGGGGCTGGTGGAATATCATGGAAAAGCGATATGAGGACGTGGAGGGCAACTACATCGAGAGCAGCGCAAGCGCCATGTTCACGTTTGGTTGGCTCAAGGGTTTGAACTTGGGGTACTTGACGGAAGCGGACTACCTTGAGGTTGCAAAGAAGGCTTGGAACGGCCTGAAAGACAGGTTTGTCACTTACAACGACAACGGCACAATCAACTTCGAGGGTACCGTTATGGTCGGGAGCCTCGGCAGTAATGCAACCTTTGAAGTAAGTCATTTTCCATCATTCACCATCTCAGAGCTAGCATTACTAACACACGTATTCAGTATTACGCGAGTATTGGTCTCCGACAGAATGACCTTCGCGGTGCTGGCGTGTTTATCATCGCGGCGTTGGAGTGGGAGAAACGCTCCGCGTAATGTCGTTCTTTCAAATAGTAACCTCGGTGATGAGGCCTATCCTGTTATAGTACTATGTGCTTGTCAAAACTCTGATATTACTGGTAATGCAATGAATGTCAGGAAGTCTAGTCCATTAAACGTGTCTAAGGCCTCCATGGCACGGCAGTGAATTGGGACAACACAGCCATTCAATGTTGCTCCATGAAAGCATGACAGTGAATGTACGTTTTCCTTGGCTTTCATTTCTGATTGACCGCAGTTGGTATTCTGTTAGCGCCGTATATATGCTGCTTGATACACAGGTCCTGAGCTACTGCAACCTTCAAGAGTCTAAACAGCCGAGCTCTTGATACTCAGACCCAATTCAATCTCACGCCTTAGAACAAAATTACTGGAGTCACGGCACTTATAGCACAATGTCTGAGCCTCTTGCAGACCCTCACAGCTTTCACGACGGCGTGTCCTATCCGACCACCCAAGGCGACTTCACCAAGGCATTGGATCGCTGTGCGAAAGCATGCGAAGAATTCAACCAGCTCGGCGCTACAGCAACCTCAGCTCAGAGATCCGATGCCTGGCGCAGGTAGTGACCCCAGAATCTACGATTCTCTATCCCTGTTACGAATTTCGGCTAACTGCCTTTTCAGAATCGTCTGTCACAATGTCGAGGGCGACGGGACACCTTACATCAAGAGCCCTATCACCATGGAATACGAACTTCGCGTTTACATTGCCCCTGGCACCTTCATCAACCACAATTGTACCATTCTGGACACGCCTGTTGCGGACATACGCATCGGAACGAAGTGCACAATCGGTCCTCATGTCAGCATCTATGGCGTATCACACAGTCTGAACCCAGATGAAACAGGACGCCGAGCCATCTTCGGGAAGCCCGTCACCATAGGTGACGCTGTTTGGATCGGTGGAAGAGCCATCATCTTGTAAGTCGTGATTCCTTTGTCCCCGGTCCACATCAATTCGTCGCTCGTAGCCTTGGCATCGAAGTCCCAAGAGTGATGCACATCGCACTCCTGGTTCAAGCCCCGAGATTCACTCTCTAACTTTCAGCAGAGCTGGAGTTCAAATCGGCTCACGCTCGACAATTGCTGCGGGCAGCGTGGTTCGTAGCGACATTCCTTCCGACTGCATCGCTGCTGGAGTTCCTGCGAAAGTCATACGCTTCATCCGACCTGATGAAACGCACGACGCACTGTATGCAGGGTCACTTGAGGAAGCTCTGGAGATTCGCTTTACACACGATGCTGATCGCGTTGCTCACATACGCTGAGCTGGACAGACAGGAAGCTTAGACGGTCTTATGCAAGCATCATCAGGGTCGTTTGCAGACTGGAGCACTTGATGACTGGCTGTGGGTTGAAAAAGCCAGGAGGCAAATAAAATACCCATTTCAAGTAGACAGCAGTATAATACAGAATTAGCCACTCATTATGAAACTGCTGATCGAGGTGGAATCGCATTCGTAGCTCCGGGACATCACAGGACTTCCTGCGACAAACAAAAAATACAGACGTCATCAAGATTTCATATCAGCCATCAGCAAGTCCTATTCATTTGCGTTCTACTACTCAGCCGATTAGAGATGCGAGCCTTTGACCGGTAATTCCACTTCGATGACACCTTGAACCGCCGAGGCAGTTCTCCAAATCTTGACAATTCTGAGACCAGCTGCGTCCATCAACGATCTCCATTGCTTCTCCGTTCTCTCTTGGGCAGATCCAAGTACCATCATAAGTATGTCGTAGCCAGCGGCGTGCGGATGAGGCGGCTTGTCGTCATCGATAATGTGGTCGTGAATGAGAAGTTTGCTGTAGCCAGGCTTCATGGCACTTTTCTGCATCTCGAGAATCTTCAGCACCGTCTGGTCCGGCCAGTCATGAAGAATGTGATGCATGTAGTATGCACGCGCGTCTTAGGACTTTGTCAGCTTACTGCTCCATCAGTCGAGGTAGGAAGTCGGAAGACTCACGCTTGATTGGTTGAGGCTTGAAGAAGTTGTATGTCAGCTTATTTATTCCCTTCACAACGGAAGAGTTCTCGTCGGCAATCACGGAAGGAATATCCTCCAGATACAATCTTGAAGCAGTCTCGGGGTGCTTCTCGTAGAAGGCCTGGATGTCCTGTCCGATACTTCCTCCCACGTCAACGAGGAGCGGAAGTGTTGGGTCTGAGTCCAAGAGAATGTGAGGAGGAAAGATTTCAGTCCAACGAGTGTGGCTAGATGTCGAGGTCTTCTGGAGAATGTTGAATGCTTGTCCTTTCTCGGGGTTCTCTTGGAGATACTTGAAGAGACCGCCTTCATATCCGAAAGCCGAGTCGAACATGGTTTTGCGGCCGTTTCGAGGGTTCAAGTAGTGGGTTTTCGCTAGGTACTTGGGCATGTGGCTTAGAGTAGGCACCATGTAGTCAAAACTCCGAAAGTTAGTATATCTGCATCAGTAGAGAATTGGTGCTGGAGGCAATACTAGAAGTGCGCCGTTGTTCCAAAGTCTGTGTCCGCCAAGCGAACACAAAACTTGTCCGGCTTGAATTTACCGTCGGGCATCATATCGACCAGGTTGTTGGATGCTAGAAGACGGAGTAATCGGTCTGTTCCCGTCAGTTCTTCTCTGCGCGCCAAGAAGACAATCAACTGCTCACGAAGTAGAGCTGCATCGCAACTGCCTCCGGCGAGCTCAGCGAGCTCGATTTCTGACATTGCCACGTTGCCCTTTGCTTGCCATTTCTCTAGAAGTCTCAGATCGTTGAGGACTTTGAGCGCAGCAATCGTAGCAGGCTATTCTTCCAGTCAACCTACATTCCCAAAGATGAAAAGACGACTTCTTTATTCACTTGACTCAGGTATAGCCGAACGAACGTGTCCCACGGGGACTCGACTTTGGTGGTGGTCTCATACAGCTTTTGCAGCACTCTTGCCCGATCATCTTCGTTCATGTTCTCGATTGAGGCCGTCAGGTCTTCGGCAGACCGAATGAAATTCTCAACGGGATCGGTCATCTTTTTTTCTGGGGCCATATTTAATTGGAAGTCGAGAGAAATTCGCAGATATTGGATAGACACTCTAAAGTATTGGAAAAAAGCAGTCCAGAGCGCGGAAGATAGATGAATTTCCCAAGCACAGCTTTCTCCTCACGGCCAGGTAAGAACACTTTCATCGCCGGAGACTTTCATCCATTTTGAGCAGCCAGAAAGGTACTACCCGCCTTTAGGTATTTAAACGCTACAGTCAAAGCGGCAGAAAGCCTCATTTGTCTCGAACCTACAACTGCGAAACTTCCCGGGCTACCCGGAACTCGGATAGCTACATCCACGACGAAACACATAGGATAGCTACAGGTCGTACAACCAGTCTACTCACCTGCTACTGGTCAAAATTACGGTGGTGTGTCGTGAACTCTATTGAACAATAGGCAGGAAGCCTTCAAGGCAACTGGCTACATGCTGGACAGTCGGAATCGGAGCTGGCCAAGTACTTCCGACGGGGAGTGGGGACTCAAACGCATGCCGGACGTCGGAGGAGGTTCATTTCAAAGCAGCTTCTGGTCACCATCGGCCACCGGCATTCAACGGCATGACCGCTTGCGCCGGGCCGTCCCCTACATAAATACTCGTGAGCACACATGATTGTGGCGGCACAAGACTGAGTAGACATTGCCGAGCACATGAAGAACCCCATGCCGCTGATGTGTATCCTTTTCAAGCCCGTACATTGAGTGTTACGTCATCGGGAATAACTGCGCAAATGTTGGCGGGAAGGGCGCTAGAGGAAACCTAACATGTTCCTCGCTTGTCCAGTCCTTGCCATAGGATTCCTTCGCATATTACGTCTCAGTTCATTCTTCCAGAGTCCAAATAGGAAGACGCACATACATGAGCAGACAACAATGGCTAAAGCTCGGTCATTTGTCCTTGAGGTGTTTATTGTTCATCCGCGATCTAACCCGACTTCGACGGGGTGGGGCCGATCCCCCACCGGGAAGAACAAGAAAGAATCAATACCGCGGTCACGAATGGTGAGAATAATGATCAAGCGGTGAAAAGAATTGGAGATGCCAAGCTTATAACATGTGCCGAACGTGGAGCCGTCCAAGTGAGGTGGACGGGTGACCACCAACCTGGTTGAACGGAGAGAGCAAATAATCCCCGCTTCCCCGCAACATCCACCACTGCGCAGCCCGCGGGGTGGCCCAAATGCTCGGTCATGACTGTCATTTCACTTGCCGGAGCCGGGATCTTTCGGTCCACGCAGAGACTCTGGGTGCTGAATCGAGAGAGGATGCCAAAAGAACTTGCTTGAGGCCCCGCTTGATTGAAAGGTAGGGCCGATTAACAGACCGAACTCAGCAATCCGAAGCACCAAATTGGTGAACACCTCATCGTCACACGACTTGGTAGCCCGTATTGATGGAGATGTTGATGGAGATGTTTACGCGCGAGCGTGCAGCGCCTGGAGATTCTGGGGTCCCCGCATTGGTTCCGTCCAATTGGTGACCCGAACATATACCGACAGCTCCGGCCGATAGAGGACATCCTTGTTGTTAGTAATGCTTGTAGGATATTGCTCGTAATCAGTAACTCACTCAAGCTGATGGGACAAACATGATCCAACTCTCCATTCAGAAAGAAAAGAGTCCGCCTGATTGGCTCCTTGGGGAAGCCATACTACAAGAATCCTCAGTAGACTGCCGGCGCATACGTCTCAGGGAGGACGTCAAGGGCGCAGAAGAATACAAGAACAACACACAAGGACAGTTGACATCATCGAGGAATTGACAGAGACGTGTCACGGAATTAGAGAAGCGTTGACTTATTCCAAGTTCCAAGACTCCCCAGAGAAATGCCAGCCCGATAGTGCTTGTGAAAGATGCATACTAATTACAATTGTCGGCTCGGCATCTCGTCATGTCTACTTCGGCAAGCCCCCATATTCCGAAGAGCCCCCCTCATGACGGTGCTGATGAAGGCGTAACCACGCCCTACTTGTTCGAGCCCCTCTCCAGCCACCGAAGCGTCTCCATCATTACTATTATTTCGACCGATGCAAGGCCGTAAAGCATGTTGCCAAGAACAACCTTTCCCATTTCTTCCATTGTTCCCACACTGGGTAATTCAAGGTGGCATCTATCACCAGTTCAGGACAGAAGAGGTGCAAGATGGATGAGCATGTGTGCCCATAAATACCCCTCTGTTTCTTCTGTTGACATGTGGAATAATGCACCAAGTTTCTAGACCAATTCTATAGCGCTTCATTCGAGTCTACAAGCAAGATTTCTTTGAGTCCTCTTTCATATCATGAGGACCGACCTAACACCACTCGCCCTGGCGATCTTGCCAGTGGTCACTAGCACTCCAACAGCCACATATCCTTGGCTCAACCGTCGCGATGACTCCTTACCAATCTACAAGAACGCATCATACTGCGTCGACGCGCGCGTGGAAGACCTACTTCAGCGCATGACGGTGGAAGAGAAAGCCGGCCAGATGTTCCAAACCATGCTCTATCAGGCGCCCCTCAATGTGAGCACGGGTCTTAACAGCACAGACAACATGATTGGAGAGAAGCACATGACGCACTTCAACCTCGTCGGCGACATCACCGACGCCAAGGAGGTGGCAGACTTCGTCAACCTCGTTCAGCAGCGTGCTTTGGATACCCGTCTCGGTATCCCCGTTACTCTCTCGACGGATCCAAGGCACCACTTCACCGAGAACATCGGGACAGGTTTCCAGGCCGGTGTCTTCTCTCAGTGGCCCGAGACCCTCGGACTTGCTGCTCTACGGGACGCAGACTTGGTCAAGAAATTCGCCGAGATCGCTCGCGAGGAGTACATCGCTGTCGGCATCCGTGCCGCCTTGCATCCCCAGGTCGACCTGGCTACCGAGCCCCGATGGTCTCGTCTCGGGAACACTTGGGGAGAGAACGCGACTCTTACCAGCGAGCTTCTCGTGGCTTATATCAAGGGCTTCCAGGGAGAGAAGCTGGGTCCCCACTCTGTCACCACGGTCACGAAGCACTTCCCAGGTGGCGGCCCGATGGAGAATGGCGAGGATTCCCACTTCACCTACGGCAAGAACCAGACATATCCGGGAAACAACTTCGACTACCACCTCATTCCCTTCAAGGCGGCCATCGCTGCTGGCGCGAGGCAGATGATGCCGTACTATTCGCGACCAATCGGCACCGAATACGATCCTGTCGGCTTCTCCTTCAACAAGCAGATCGTCACTGATCTCCTGAGAAATGAGTTAGGCTTTGAAGGCATCGTCGTTACTGACTGGGGTCTGATCACCGACACCATCATTTCGGGCCAGGACATGCCAGCTCGTGCCTGGGGTCTTGAGAACACCACGGAGCTCGAGCGTGCCGCCCGCATCATCAACGCTGGCTGTGACCAATTTGGCGGCGAGCAGCGCCCCGAACTCATCGTTCAGCTGGTTGACGAGGGCATTATCGCGGAAGAGCGGCTCGACATCTCCGTTCGCCGCCTCCTGCGGGAGAAGTTCATTCTCGGCCTCTTCGACAACCCCTTTGTTGATTCCGAGGCTGCCACCAGAGTTGTCGGCAACGACTACTTCGCGCGTCTCGGCAACGATGCTCAGCGCCGCGCTTACACCCTCCTTACCAACAAGGGCGACATCCTGCCGCTGAAGCACGTCAGCACCGAGACCAAGTTCTACATTGAGGGTTTCAACGCGACGTTCCTTGAAGCACGTAACTTGACCGTCGTCACGACGCCGGAGGAGGCAGACTACGCTCTTCTCCGACTGCAAGCACCCTACGAACCGCGTCCCGGCGGCTTCGAGGCTAATTATCACGCTGGCTCTCTCGAGTTCAACGCCACGGAGAAGGCACGTCAAGCTGAAATCTACTCGACTGTTCCGACAATTGTGGATATCATCTTGGACCGCCCGGCAGCTATCCTCGAGGTGGTCGACTCTGCTGCGGCGGTTTTGGGCAGCTTCGGAAGTGGGAGCGAGGCTTTCCTGGATGTGTTGTTTGGCATCAGCTCCCCTGAAGGAAAGTTGCCTTTTGATCTGCCGCGGTCTATGGAGGCCGTTGAGGCATCATTCGAGGATGTGCCGTTCGACACAAAGGATCCGGTTTTCAAGTTCGACCATGGGCTGAGGTATGCGGACAAGTGTGCTGCCTGAGCCACAGATGGATATCTTTTGTTTCTAAAATAACGAGCATACGACCTTGCAACTTGCATTCTCTTTACGTCTAGTATTCATACAATTAATGATTAAACTGTCACACTGAAACTCATAGATCCAAAGAGTAATCATCGGTGTGAAGTCACCACTCCACAGATGGTGATGGGTGCATTCTCCAATCATTTTGACGTCATGGCATCACCTAATCTTGGCCTTTAGAAAGCCATAACTCCATTAAAATATATCAGCCATAATTTAGACACCTCATAGCAAGTTCATGCCCAAATCCGTCATCCCACCCGAGAAACAGTTGTTGAAAATGGCATCCGCTATCGTAACAGGAGCAACCGGTAAGTATCATGGACACACGCCATGGTCGGTTGAAAACTTAACAGACATCTCAGGTATCCTCGGCCGTGAGATCGTTTCCCGCCTGGGCCGGCACCCGGACCAGTGGAAGACCGTCTACGCCATATCTCGTAGCAAGAAGGATGACTATCCTGCCAATGTGAAGCACAGCTTCATCGACCTCACTGGCTCTGCCGGCGAAATGACCAAGAATCTTCAGGGTATCGAGGCAGAGTACGTCTTCTTTTCGGCATATTTGCAGAAGGATTCGGAGCAGGAGAACTGGGACGTTAATGGTAAGATCTTCTTCGCCCCGTCGGTGAATGGCACGACTTACACACGCAGGTGACATGCTGCAAAACTTCCTCTCTGCTCTGTCTCAAACCGGCGCTTCTCAGAGCATCAAACGCATTCTCTTAGTCACGGGCGCCAAACAGTATGGAGTTCATCTTGGTGCCGTCAAGAACCCGATGGAGGAATCCGACCCTTGGCTACGCGACCCACCGTTCCCTCCCAACTTCTACTACCGCCAACAAGACATCCTTCATGACTTCTGTGAAAAGAACCCTCACATCTCCTGGACAGTGACGTATCCCAACGATGTGATCGGGTTCGCCAAAGGAAACTTCATGAACTTGGCCACCTCACTGGGAATCTATGCCGCGGTTTCCAAGGAACTCGGTCGCGACCTAGAGTTCCCCGGTTCAGAGGCATTCTATACCAAGTTCGACTCTTTCACTTCTGCCAAGCTGCACGCCGAGTTTTGCGAGTGGGCTATTAAGGAGCCGAAGGCTGCCAACGAGGCTTTTAACGTTGTCAATGGCGACGTGGAGAGTTGGCAGAACCTGTGGCCGAAGGTGGCGCGTCGTCTTTCAATGAAGGTTAAGGCAGATCAATTCGCCTCCAGGTCCGAGTTGGCCAGCGAGACGCAGCTGTGTGAGAAACCGCCTCGGAGCGTTCTTGAAGAGAGGATTGGGCTGAAGGGCAAGACGGCGCCGAGTAAGCTGGAGCAGAGGATTGACATGGTCAAGTGGAGCCAGCAGGACGATGTCAAGAAGGCGTGGGATCGTCTCGCAGAGCGCGAAGGACTTGAGAAAGATGCGTTCGAGAAGGCCACTTGGGCTTTCCTTGGATTTGTGCTGGGACGGAACTATGACTTGGTCATCAGCATGAGCAAGGCGAGGGAGATGGGCTGGACAGGGTGAGTGATCGTACCTAGAGGTGTTGAGCCTGTTTGAACAGATAACTAACCCAGTACTAGGTATGCCGATACTTGGTTGAGTCTCTCGAATACTTTCAGAGAGTTGGAGGCACAGAACATCCTCCCTCGTACCCACTTACTTACTGCTACGAGCTCGAGGCACACCATGGGATGAGGATCAAAGGACAGGGGGTTGACGAAGTGAAAGAACGAAAGGGAATCTCTAGTTTCTATACCAACTCCAGAAGCACATCTACATCCTGGGCGGTCTCTATACTCATTGCTAGCACATTCTTCTCGTGCTCCAGCAGCTCACGGGTGTTGGTGCCAACCATGCAACTCATATCCTTCTTTTTTGCGCCCTTGACCCATTGCTGATCGATCATCCAGTGCGTCGGTACCTCAAACTCCGTTGCGTTGCCCATCTTGTTCTTCAACAGCCCGCCATTATACCACAGTAGCGTGTCCAACTCGTCAACGTGCGCGATCACAAAGCTGCAAACCTGGGTCATATCCGTCTGAACCCCTTGAATCGGATACCTCCATCCAACCATGCCACCGTAGTGCCGCGAGAAGGAATATGTTGACCCTGTGACTTCGAGGCCAATCCACCACGTCTCCTTGTCGCCGTATCCTATTCTGTATGTCCATGAGTTTCTTACTGAGTAGGTGTTCTGCCATGCAGTGTGCAGAAGACCCAGAAGCACGTCCAGCCGTCCCTTATTGAGCACGACGATGCCCGAGTCTTCTTCTTCGGCGTATCTCTCGGTCCACACCAGCGACTTTTGCATCTCCTCGCTCGGATGCTTGATCATCTCGTGGTACCATTCGTGCCGTTCGGGAAACTGGTCTTTCCAGAGTAGCCGGTCGTGGAAGAGCAGTGCGCCCTTTTCGCGATAGCTCCGTTGTTGGAGGAGTTGCTCAGGGGGTTGTATGAGGACCACATCGGCATCCAGCACGATTACCTCTTCAAAACGGCTGCCGAGCGCCGCAAACGGTTTGATCGCCCATCCTCCCTCGGCCAATCTGAGCGTCGTGTCATTGAACACCGTCATGATATCCAAGAACTCAATATGGCCATCGTCGCCCTCGCCCGCCGCCTGGACAAGAGCATCGCGGTCTTCCTCGGTCAAGTCTTCTTCGCCAGCATACACAATCTGGATCGGTAGGGTGGTTCGATGGACACGCGTCAGCGACGCAACCAAGTGGCACGCGAATCGTAGCGTGCCTGAGCCGGTGGGGATCACGATTCCCGCATTTTTCGGCTTAGTGAAGCCGTCGCCCGGTCGCTTGTCGGTGATGGCGTCCGCAGCCACGGCTGCGGCTGCGGCTGCTGCGCCGCCGATGTGGCCGCTCTCGACGCCCTCGACCACCCGCTGGGTCTTTCGAACATGGGTGTCCGCACTTCGAAAGCTTCGCCGGAGATCCGCGAGGGGTGACTGGCTGTGAGGGTCTCTTGGCGGAGATTGCAGGTAGGGGTACAGGGATGCCGCGACTCGTTCGACTCGGTCGGCTAAGAAGTCCCTCTCGGTACCCACAAGCCGGCGTCCTTTGGGGGTCTCTTCCTCCAGTGCCTCGATCCAGGAACGCAGGACTTTTGTTCGTTCGCCGAGCTCCCCAAAGATCTTCTTGTATGGCGGTCCGAGAGGGTAGTCGATGAAGTACTGGGCTGTTGTGTTGATCGCATCGAGGTTGAGGCCTGACACCGTCGACGTTCGGAAGCTGAAGGACGCGGAGGTGAAGGGTGTAATATGGCCCCTATATCGAAGGAGATAGATGACGGTGAGTGTGATGAATGCCGCCGCGGCCAGGACGGGTGTCGACTGAGCGCCGAATCGCGGTGGGAAAAGTAGTCGAACCATCCTCCATCGCATGTGTTGAACAAGATGTTGTGTTTTGGTGCAAAACAACACGCAAGTGAACTCGCGATTCTGGAGCTGGGCGGGCAGTCCTTTAAGAAGCCAAGACCTGCGAACCAGTGCTTCCAATTTTTGGAGATTGACATTTGTTAGTGAAAGCTTATCACGCAGGTATCCCTTCGATTGCGTCAAGAATTAATCTATCTGACTGACGGCTCTTGCGTGGTGCGGCTCGAATACAATCGAAAGGTCTGCAGACTTGATGCCAGGCCATCCCGTTTGACGTTAGAAAGGCCGCGCCAGCAGGCTCAGTCGTGGCGTCTTTTTCTTTGCGAAGTCTTTAGTCCAGGATGCCCCCCTCGATTCCGAGCTGCCGGGACGAACACGCGTCTTGGATATAGCGCTGACCCACGTCAACTCAGGGTCCAGGCCACTGCCTCCCCCGCATTCCGAAAATGATGCTCCTTTTTTCGAGGTTGAGAGCAAGATGTCATGGATAAAGATGACATGTTTGACAGTCGAAGATTCGGTTAGATGCCTGCCGAAATTCTGCAGACATCGGAGAGAACGAAGGGCAGTGCCAGGTTCATCCTTTGCTCTTCGGTCTCGTTGTTTTGGATTACATAGCCAATGGTGTTCTGGGGTTAATGAGGCGAGAGCTGCGGGATGGCTTGGCTGCAACGCCGAAGTCTGGAGTTTCGGGGATGCTGCCAAGTCTGCTTTTGACAATGCGAGATGTCTGTAAGATCGACAGGCATGTCAAGAGGCGCGAATGAGAGTCAACTTCAATACGGGATGGGTCATTTCGCTCACCGTCCCTACAAATGTCGCCATGCTCTTTCAAGAGTAGCATGTCTGCGATTGAAAGATTCGAGGGTTAGTCGGCACGACCCGGCTTCTCAGCTTCTGAAAAGGGGTTTAGTTAGAGCATGGTGCCATGTCACTGTGAATGACTCGGGCGATGAGCACCCAGCAGTGTAATCAACCACCGGCGGCGCAGTGGCGCTAGACAGCAAGGATACGAGCTTTGCAATGTTTCCATGTAAATAAGAATGAGATTGCCCCATCTTCTTCTTGATAGCTTAATTACAAGATCGACAAGTGCCTTAAAACCTGCTGCGGTCTTCATGTTCAATCGCGGGCCGCGGGATGCGGCCGAAATCAAACAAATGGACATGAGACCGAGCTATTTCACTGAGAAACCAGCCTGTGGCACTAAAGCCCTCTTCACGGGAAAACGGTATTTTAGAGACGAGCAGCGCCTCGAACATGAAGGAACCGCAACAAGCCAGTACCGGATAGCAAAATGAACTATGTGACATGATCTGAATTCAGCCCTGATATTCCACCTTGAATTTGTGTTCCGCTTTTTTCGATCCTACTCGGATCTGCCATTTAGGCTCGCCCTCCAGGCCCATGGTCAACTCCAGGTCCTCGTGCTTCCTCCACCCCGCGAACGGATTGCCCACAGCCTTCCATTGCTCTATAGGCTTGTCCCAATCGCAATCAATGTGGCAGAGATCCTGTACTTTGGAGCCAGGTCTTTTAGGTGCCACCTCCTCCGCGCTGTACATGATGTTGAACGTGCATTTGGGTGGTAGAGGCGCTTGAAAGAATTGGACGTATGATACGGGTATTCGTGATGCTTTGTCAACCTTGTCGCCCTGTTTGGTCGTTAGCGAAGTCTCTGGAGGTTTATTTAGGTTTGAATACCTTGTTTAGGTACCACTCCATCCGAGTGACCCTCATCACCCCTTCCGGATCTTCGTGTTGCTCATCCTCGGGCTCGAGAACAACACTTTTTACTCTCTTGTCCACAACAATACCATAATGGTATCTGGATCTGCGGGAGGTTACGTTTGGTATTGCGCTCAAAGCAATCTGCTGTACAGGCGAGAGAGTGGTTTGCGCCGAGATGTTCTCCTGCAAGAGCCGAAGGATGGCCCCGCGGGCAACAGCCGACCACCTGTGTGACTCATATCAGCAACTGTAAACTACTAATAAGCACCTCTAGAAGCTATATAGTCTGAAAATGATCTAAAGAACCAAAAACTGCCATGCTTACCCGTCACTTGGTCGGAGGACCCTGTTCTCGAACTGGTCATTCAACACATCGTAAACATACTCAGAGCTACCCAGGCCTCCGACAAGAAGGATCTTCTGTAAAAGCGATTATAAGTAGGCTGAACTTGACGCAGGCTTCCCTCGAAGAGGATGCGGGCCGACTAACCTTGGGCGGCTTTCCAGTTGCTGCTTTTATCTTAGTGTACTGGTTGTTGACAAGGCTTCGAATGCCAGTCAGAGACTTGCTGAAGAAGCCCTTCATCTCCTCCCTGTTTACTTCTCATGAGCCTTTTTCCTCATACGGATGAATCGCCATGACCCACTTGTTGATTGCTAGTGTCTCTTTGTTTCGCAACCTGGCCATCTTCCCGTAGGCTCTGCTAGGTGGGTGTAGGTTGAAGAATCTCGGCTCATTGGCATTACTGAAAGTTCGCTTGGCACCCAATTCCCACTCCTTCTGTATGAACTGATTGTACTCAGATGCACTGAGTGAGTTGATTTTGAGTTTAGCCTTTCCATGGAGATGAGCCTCGAAGGCTTGATCGATTTGGAAAGCGCCTGAAAGTTTTCCTTGAATGATTGAAGTCAGCGCTGTTCGTGACTTTGCCTCGTCAATGATCGTACCATCACCTGTTACACATTCCTCTAGCTTGAATGGGCGCTCGGATGTGACTGTGTAGCTTATTACATCCTGATGAAATTAGTGAGAGGAAGTCAAGCATTGAAAGGAGGTGAGAAACTCACGACAGTGCCGCCACCAGCGTCGCAGACTATGAACGACTCATTCTTCTTGAATATAAGTTAGACAATTACTCAACAAGAGGTAGGTGCTACGAGTGAAATCGGTACCTTAATTTCTGGGAACGAGCTATGTTGAAACAGACTTGCCAAGGCCGCAGCTTCGGGTTCTTGGACCAGCATTAGGGTGGTCTCGCCAATGTCGCGCTTTTCTAGAATACCAGCCATTCTTGCAGCCTCTCTCATGAGGCCCTGGGCGTAGGCGGGCCAAATCGCCGGGATCGTGATAGCTACGCGAAGCGGTAGGTTCTCGACATCCATCATAGTCTCAAGACTGGAATACGTGTGATCCCAGACCTTTTTGAGATAAGCGCCGACAATGTCTACTGGTTTCATCCTGTTTATGGACTGAGACAGTAATCTACGGGCTTCCTGTAGCTGAATGGAGTTGCGAATCTCCTCTTTCTGGATGTCATCTTCGTTCAGAAGTAGCAGCTTGAACCATCTCATGGGCTCCATCTCTGGCGTGATCTCGTAGCCCCATTTTCCCGTATCGATATCGTAGAGGGTTGGAACTTGGGTTTCGCGCTTGTTTCTCGGGTTTTCTGAGGACCAGCCGATGATTTCGTGGATTTCTTTTGGACAGGTTGATCGCGCCCAAGAGACACCAGAGTACCTGCAACACATTACTAGTTAGTCAACTATAAAGGCAACATTATTTGCTTGAAAACCATCCTTGGGATACTCACGTTGTTCCGAAATCAATACCAATAGCCACGAATGTCTCGGTGATTTCGTCGTCTGCTACGGTGAATGGCCCATGGAGGGGGCGAACTGGGAGTGAGTATTGAAACATGGCTGAATGCACCAGCGGAACAAACGGCGAAGGGCTTTGAGGCATTAAGAGAGATAATCGTGTTTGGTCTTCGGGAAAACAAAAGTCACACAGCTCATTACATTACTGAATCATGGGAATTTACCTCCGCATTATTAGTGAGGCGAATGCAGAGTATGGAGGGCTCCTGTCTGCTTGCCAGCCTGCCTGCGCGCCTGCGCGCTCAGCCGAGAATGAGGCTGGCGGGATCGGTCACACCTCCCAGAGACGGTAAGGCGCCCGCGAGGCGTTCAATACTACTGCAGATAAGCAGTCATTATCACCTTCTATCACAAATATTCGGGCTAGGAACGTATTTCTACAAGCTAGTGGTTGCCTTGCATCCAGGCTCCAGTGAACATCGAAGTCGCCTCAGTGGTGGCTCACAAAAACAGCCCGTCCCATCTTTTCAGGAGCAAAGCTTGCGCAAAATGATTTGAATAAACACCAACAAGAACTGTGCTGTCTTCTTCGCCGCTAGTAATATCAACCAGATCATGGACGATTCAAACGAGGGCGTCATTTTGGTGATGGGAGTAACTGGGGCGGGGAAAAGCTACTTTCTCAACCAGCTCAAGAGCCAATGTGTCAAGGAGGGCCACTCGTTGTCTTCAGGTATGTTCAGCACGCATTGGATTAACAGTATGACGTCGAAATAACACGTTTGTAGAAACTCAGGGCTGCCAAGCTGTTCAGATATACCTCGATGGAGACGAGTCGCGCAGCATCACCGTTGTTGACACCCCTGGGTTTGACGACACGGAGCGTTCTTCGGACGAGATCCTAGTCGAAATCACCAACTATCTAGCGGCGCAGCATGCCTCGGGCCTCCCTTTGCGAGGAATCCTGTATCTGCACAGGATCACGGACAATCGAATGACAAACACATCAAAATCTTACCTGCGGCTTCTTGAGAGCTTGGTCGGAGATGATGCACTGAGAAATGTCATTCTGGTGACCACCATGTGGAACATGCTCCGCCCGGAGGACCGCAGGCGTGGTCTTCAACGAGAGCAAGAGCTACTCGACAATTTCTGGAGTTCCATGGAGCAAAAGGGATCCTACGTCGCTCAGTTCGATGGCACGGCTGACTCTGCCTACGCACTCGTCTTCCAGCTCGCAGGCAAGGACAGCGTGGTGCTTGATATCCAGAAGGAGACCGTGGAGCAAGATAGATCTATCCTGGAGACAACGGCGGGTATGAACCTGATTCATCAGCTGAAGAAAGATAGCGAAAGTTATCAGCTGCAGATGTCTAACGTCGAGAAGCAGCTGGAGCTGGAAATGAGGGAAGAACCTCGTGACAAAGACAAGATAAGACAGCTCAAAACAAAAAAGCAGGAGATAGAGAAGATCTTGCGGCTCATGAACGGCTCTGTGGAGCGAATGAAGGTTCATCCGGGTTCCCCTATGCGGGACCGTATGAAGGACGCCATGAAAAAGCATGGGATGGACGCAGTTGCGGCGCTGAGCGCTGTTCTGAATGTAACATACTTCGTGGTTCGTCTGGTCTTAGGAGCGTAGAGTATGGTTCGTACATAGATAGGCATTTACTGTTTTCAATAAAACATCTCCGATTGGGACTACAGCTGCATCGCCTGGGGTGATGTGGGAAGCAGGCCGTGGTGCAGCCTGATTGATCCCTAGTCACCGCTATCGAACTTCTTCGGTCTCCGGCGTACCCCGCATACATTCACTCAGCCGCTCTATCCGCCTGTAGTGTAAACATTGGCTCTCAGGCTGCGGCTGAACGGGTTGTGGATGGTAAGAAATGTGATCATGTTCTGACACTCGCAGTTCGAGGCCTCCCTCATGCAAGCCTCGGCCAATTGTATGATTCTCTTAGAAAATCAGGCTGTGAGCGGCCGACATTCTTACCGAAAAGATGACTAGGTCCGCGCAGGGATGATTAAGATGATTCCTTTTCTTTCCATGTTCGTTATCTACCGCTTCTAATAGTGCCAGCCTGATTCTAGGAAATGCGAACCATCTTAGCGTTGCCGCCGTACACCCAGACAGATTGGCATGTGGCCATTGCATCACTCAATTTCAGAACCTCCACTTCTTGACCAAATCTTCACCTCTTATTGTGCTACTAGCTTCGTGTTTCTCCTCTCTACTTACAAGATCAAGTCCGCACAGTCAAGTCTTTCGACACGTACCAAGCATGGCCGCCAACGGTCATCACAAAGCGCAAAGTGGCAGTCGAAAACCGCCGCTGGCCCATAGCTCACAACCTTCCTTTTCTCCCGGCCGACCATCCAGCTCTTATGAGAAATCCGAAAGAGATCAGCGTGATCGATCGAATCACTCATCCGCATTCCGCTCCCGAAGCCATCAAAGACGTGAAAATCACACCCTTCCGACGACACTAAGAAAGGAAGACGGCAAGTTGAAACTGTCCTGGTTTGATAGGGGGTTGCAATATCTGCGTCAAGACAATGGAGGCAAGAACCAGGACAATTCTCAGAATCTAGGAGGTCCTGTCTCCAAACAACTTACTCGACAAGAAGCGAATCGTATCCCGAAACCTGTCACTGAACATTTGAGTCCTCCTATTTCGACTTTGGAACAGAACACGGCCATGGTTCCTCAAACGACCAACGAGCACAATCTCCTTGCTACCAATGGCAATCATAGATATGGAGTCCAGCAAACGAACCATGAATTGGCGCAGAGGCCTGCACTGCCACCCCGTGATCCCGCAAATTGCACGTCTCCGAAGCCGCCTAGTCCTCCACCAAAGGAAACACATGTTCCTCAGGAGGCTGACATGGTCGAAAACGCTTCAGAGGAGCATAGAAACCTGGAGATCAAGTTGGACGAACAGTCCAACACTATCACTCAGTTTACGAAGGTCTTTGATGATCAAAACAAAGTCATTGACGACCTAACCGACGAAAACAACAGTCTCCTCGAACAGGTTGCCAATTTGCGTGACCAACTCAGCCGTGAAATTGACGAGCGAGAACAAACCATTACGAGTTTGAGAAAAAAGCTCAGCAACGCTGCAGACAAGAGTGCCAAGGTACCGGCCCATGCACCCCTTAGCCGACCGGAAAGTGAGCTAGTCAAGGACTGGGGAGCGCTTGCGTACGACATCCGCAATCTTGTCGACAATCACCTTGTCGGTGGCCGGTTCGAGAACAGAATCTCAGCATGGGCACAGAGCAGAGGAGCTCATCTCCGTGATATAACACCGAATCCTCTCGAGGTAGCGTCCAACAGAAAACCAGGCGCTGCTCTCATAGAAGCCGCTATCTGGAGGGCTCTTATTGAGTCTATCTTTGGATCATACGACGGTGTTGGTCTCATGTGTTGGGCAGGAAGATATAAGGAGAGGTTGCAAAGATTGAGTAAGTCTTTTATTCAAACAATCTCCGGCGCTTTTCTTACTAAGGATTTGCAGGTTCCAGCTTCCAAAACAGCCTAGCAGAAGTAGGCAATCTCGATGCTTCATATCAGCAATGGAAAGCCCTCACAGCTAGCATCGTTTCAACCATTCAATTACCACATGACCAAGAAGATGAAGTCGGCGGCATTCTTGAAAATCTAGAAAGCCTCCTTGAACCCTGTCGATCTAAGATGGGTAACTCCAGAGCCTATCACCACGAACTGCAGTCTCTAGTGGTCAAGGCCATTGGGCTTGATCTGAAATTTGCAGGCCAGCGTGCCTGTTATCAAGTTCATTGGCCAACACAGCCACATTTCAACGTTAGCTTTGACGAGAGGTCTATGAAACCAGCGAATGAAGGCTCTCAAACGCCAGAAAAGGTCAAATTCATGATTCAGCCTTGTCTGTTGAGGTCTGAGGCGCCAGGCGACTTCAACAACTTGACCGTCGTCGACCAATGCACCGTCTGGTTGTACTGAAATGTTCGTGGGTATATACCACGGCACGTAGGGCAAAGATAGAAATACGAACGAATGAAAACTTGGTAAATGTCATGCCACAGGAGATGGAACGATCGCGGGCATCATGGTCAAAGTTGTGGGTGAGGAGAGTCACCTGTAGCGGGGTTTCATGTAAGAGAAAGTGCAACACAAGGGGTTTCCTACGGGCATTTCTTCTCCTCAAGTACCTAAGCCTATTGTCCACGACGGTTCTGATGGCGAGCCAAAAAGATTCTAGAGCCGTTGAAAAATGACGAAGAAAGGAGCCCGTGATAATTGATTAACAACGAGTCATGTCGCCGCACGAGAAATTAGCACCCACGATGTGGTGGGATTTCTGTAAACCTAAATTTAAGCTTGTTTGGAATAGAGTGATACAGCCCTATTTTCTTTCTAAGCGTAATTGAAACATGACACCTCAGAACCCAAAGATGATTATTCAGATAAGTTACATTCGTGCATGCAGCAGGTCAAGCAGTTGGGTTGAGGTGGCGGAAACTCCAAGCATCAATAGCTGGAGAGCAAAAGTCGCAACTGCAGCTCTAGAAGTCAAACCTTGCAAGCTGCTGTTCTTCAGGTCTTCACCGACGTGCTGACAACTTGAAGTTCGGAGACAAACTCAGGTGTGAGCTCGGAAGGTCCGGCTGTTGAGGATTGAATGAGCGGATTTCTCCCGCCGGTAAACTATAAGAGGTAGCGAAGGACTTGACTCTATCAGCATCTTGGCATAGTGCCATGCTTCAGCACTCATATTTAAGTCTGGTAAGGGTAATCCCTACCCAATTCAACAACGAGCAACCGAAAGAGCTAGACCGAACTCTCCGAAGGTGGTCGTGTGGTGGACCATGAACGATAGTACTGCAATTCACGATGACCTCATTTCAACTAGCAAACTATCTTAAAGATAATGAAGGCGCTTGTGGTCTCCAACCAAAATGCCAAGATGGTTTTATTCTTTAGATAGAAATTGGGTGTGATGGGTCAGGAAGAGCCATTGCTATAAATGCTGTACTGCTTCTCTGGCGGAAGATTGAATAGCTAATCATCAGCTTTGGAACCAACTTGTACACTCTTTCAAATTGTTTGGCAGTTTTACCATGTTGCTGTTACCGACACTCATTTCTTGTCTGCCTTTGGGACTGGCGGCTAACATTTATGTGGCACCGACGGGAGGCTCCAACCCAGAAGGCAGCCAGCAGAACCCCTTTGGCGAAATCCAAGCCGCAGTCAATATTTCTCGACCTGGGGATGTCATCATACTACGCGGAGGAACATACGAACTCCTCAAGAACATCAACATCACGGTTAATGGAACCGCACAAGCCCCGATCTCGATGAGAGCCGCCAAAGATGAAGAAGTTATCATTGATGGCGAGGGCCTCCCGAGCACCCCAGCCCCTGTTGGTGCTTCGGTGCCGGGCAGGGAGCGCGGTGTTCTTCATGTCGAGCGCATTCACTTCTGGAACTTTTCTCGCCTGACTTTCACTCACGGCCCATACGGCGTCTACGTAAAGGATTGCAGCAGCCTGCGGTTTAATCAGATTGTCACCAGGGACAACTACGAGAGTGGTTTTCACATGCAGGGTGCCCTTTCCAATAACGTCATCTCTTACTTGGACTCCTACGGCAACCGCGATCCTAGAAATAATGGCGAAAACGCTGATGGTATTGCTATCAAAGAGGGCAAGGGAGAAGGCAATATCATCATAGGCTCTAGGTTCTGGGACAACTCGGATGATGGACTGGACTTCTGGTATGTCAAGTCTCTTGATTTGGATTGTGCCTTTTCTAATCATGTACAGGGAGTTCCATTCCAAGTTGATCGTCAAGGACAGCATTGCTTGGGGTAATGGATACAATCGATGGGTAAGTGGCAGGGTTCTGTCGTTGTTTTCTGACTGTAAGACTGATCCATCACGACAGAACCTGCCTGATTTCACTGGTAATGGGAATGGCTTCAAGCTTGGGGGCGGCAGTGCTGGCGACATCCTCCCGGCAGGTCGCGAAATCATCAACTGCATCGCATTTGGCAACAAGGCCAATGGCTTCACCGACAACTCGCAGACCGGCGACTTTCTTTTCGAAGAAAACACCTCAGTTTGGAATGGAGCCGTTGGTTTCCGCAGCGTCAACGCAACCGGCGTCCTCGAGCGCAACATTGCCGCCGTCAACCGTCCTGGCTCTCCGACGAACGTCACTTACGGCGGCCAAGTGACCCTACGAGGAGCGCAGATCTCGAGGGAAAACTCTTGGGACAACGAACTTCCTCTGCTCACTAACCAGAGTTTCAAGAGCATTGACATCGGACTCGTCACCGGGGCTCGTGGGAAGAATGGAAAGATCGCGGCTAGCGACTTCTTGTTGCCTATTGATGGCGCCAAGATGGGTGCTACCACTCAGTGGAAATAAGCTTAGATTGGTCTGGAAATTTCCAAAAGCTCATCCTCCCAGTCAAAATAGTGGATATCCATCAGACTTTTCTTCTCCTTTCGCAGATCGTGTGTGATTTGCCGCCCGCCGCCGTAAGCGCCGATCAAATCCGGGCGCGAGGCGGGGCCGAAACGCAGGGACGCCGGTGATCGGCGATCTAGAACAAACGGCCCCGGAATGGACCTGAGATTGACGAGTCGGAGGCAGAAGGGACAAAACGTGCTGGAGAAAATGAGGTTCCATATCGCCTGATTTCGCCTTACATAATGTGTCGTAAGAGGGAACATGCTGGATAACGTCTGTAAATAGTGAAAAGTGACGTAATGTGGGTGTCAATGTGGGCGCCGGTCCCTGTCAACCGAGTTCCAGGTCGTGATGTGATTATGCGCGTCAACGATGATGGACATTTCTCATCTCAACTTATCTCAGTTGAATCCTTGAACGGACACGCTAATCACGACTTGAACACATCAACCGAGTCATCATCTTGAACAAGTACTCATACGATCTGATCAAATGCTCTCCACGATGAAATCCATTGGTATCTTCCCGGCCTCGGGTGGTCTCGGGGGAAGCACTTACGAGTACCTTCGCAAGCTGTTACCCAACGATAGGATCATTCTGGTCAACAGGTTTCCGGAGAAAGTGCCCCAAGAACACCTCGAGGATGGTATCAGAGCACGTCAAGCCTCATATGAGTCAAGTCCTTCGGATTTAGAGGCTGCGTTCGCAGGCATCGATGTGCTCTTCCTTATCTCATACCCTAGTCATGTTCATGACTATCGCCGGAAGGTTAGTTTTACCCCGCCATTTGGGTAAACCGCCATCTCACATGAGAATCACAGGTGCAACTACCAGCCATAGACGCTGCACGGCGCGCCGGCGTCAAGCACATCTTCTACAGCTCCCTCGGCTTTGCTGGGGACTACCAAGATTCATCGCTGGCAGAGGTGATGCAAGCCCATCTCGACTCGGAACGGCACCTCACTGAAGCAGCTGCCTCAGACCCGAGCTTCACCTTCACCTCCGTTCGCGAGGGTCTCTACTCGGAATCGTATCCGATATACACCTCATTCTTCGACATCAACGCACCAGCAGACGAGATTCTCATTCCGCACGACGGCTCCGGGCCCGGCGTTGCGTGGGTCAAGCGCAACGAGCTTGGCGAGGCGACGGCACGGCTCATCGCGAACTACTCATGGGACCCCGACGAGTTTCCATACGTCAACAAAAAGATACTTCTCACGGGCCCGAAAGTCTGGTCTCTAGAAGAGACCGTCCAGGTCCTCGGACAAGTCGTGGGGAAGGACGTTCGCATTCGCCAGATTGATGTGGATGAGTATGTGAAGCTGCCGCAGGTGGTGTCGCGATTCGGGTCGGAGGAGAAGGCTCGAACGTGGGCGACAGCTTGGGATGCGATACGGGCCGGTGAGACTGCTGTTGCGACGGAACACTTGAAAGACATCATCGGAAGGGAGCCGGAGCCGTTTGATGTGACCATCAAGCGGTTGAAGCAGGTTTAAGAGGCGGGCGGAACGGATGACTCATTCTTCTCATATCTTTGAGCGTTGGAACTAAAATAATTCAAAGAAAGATGAGAATTCAGAACAGAAACTCTGTCCGATAGCGAGGGAGGAAAAAGCAGCCGCACTACCTGAAAGCGCCGAATGAGCGGCTGGCTTGCGGGAGGTTCATGAGTTGAACTTTTTGAGGAGATTGACATGAGCGGGCGAATGGTTTAGTGGTATAATACTCGCTTAGCATGTGAGTGGTCCAGGGTTCGATTCCCTGTTCGTCCAATCTTTTTGCTTTTCCGGCTCAGAGCTTGGTCGCACTTTTTGCACTCTAGTAGTCAATTCTTCGTTGCGTGTTCGAACATGCGCATGATTAATAGAAATCGATGCTTGGTTCTTTCTTAATCATTGTCGCACCCTTTGATTTTAATCTAGCAGGTCCAAGCTATAGATGGTATTTTTCTCTTCTGTACAATCGGATCTTATTCCACCGTGTCAGGCTGCGTTCTGCCTATTCGCACCAACTTGCCGCACCTCAGCATCATAGGTCCAACAGCATTACTGCTAGGCGAAGACACCAGACTTAGAGAAATGATTTTCACATCTTTCGTACATTACTGCTGAGTTCATCTGACCTCAACTTGATAATGGTTCCCAGCCAGGGGCATGTTGAGAAGCTCGTGTTGAGCCGGTATCAGCGGATAAGAGCGCAAATGAGGTCTCCATCGTCTGAAACCTAAAATTGACCTTTCAGTGTCGAGTTACTCAGAGAACGCAATGCATAGCAGAAAACTCGCAACTCTCTGTACCATTCTGTCTTCAAACTATCCACCACCTGTTGTAACCTATCGCCAATCAAGCATTTTTTGCAGAAACCTAAGGCGGCTCGTTCATCCGGGCCTAGCCTCCCTTCAACTTGTTTCCAACAAGGCGTGATGATCGATCCCCAAATTCTTGAATCCTTACCGCTGCGCTACCCCAGTTCCGGCAGGTCGGCTGCGCGCAATCCGGCATTTGACCTGCCCAGATCTGCTTAACGACCGCGGGGGTTGGGTGACACCGGCCCACCACCGTTCCTACCGGTCAATTATTGTGATTCTCCCCAACTGCTTAATCAAGCCGTGACGCCGGACGAACGAAAAACAAAAGATCCATGGACGATATGTCTGCGTCTCCAGCCCCAATCATCCCGCCAGCGGTGAACCGAAGCCTGTTCGCTGGGCTGGGTGCCCCTCGTCCGATCAATGTGTTTGCAGGCACCTTATTTGCTTTTCCCCTTGAACCCTGGTCGTTTCCCCCTCAAAACCAGTGCGTCAATGAACACTCAAACTCTCCAACCAGAATGCAGAGTCATTGACCTTCCCCCTCAGTTATGGTCTGGATAACTGGCCTTTTTCTAGCGTCGTAGTCCCCTTTGCAGCTTCTAGACGTGGCCTCGCCTGCTGGACGCGGGAACTTTTGTGTGTTGTCTCCTCGCGCCTTGGTTTGATCAGGCAGGTCTCCTGTCCATCCAGGCCAAGATATCTCAAGACTGAGCGTGCATTCAGCGCGGGTCGCCATGACCTGAAAAGGAAGGTTGCAAAAGCACTTCCCAGGCGATCCCCGACGGTCCGATCCTCGTCACTATCCCTGGTTCGACCGCAGTTTTGGCAGTTCTTATTTTCCCCTCCCTCATCTCATGAGATTTCCATAAAACGGCACCGAAGTCCACGCTGACGGTGCGCAATCCCGTGCACTCTTCACGACTCAACGCGCGGTCGCCTCTTGTCAAGTTTTGAAGCGAGCCTTTCTTAGGATCTGTTAAGATGAGGAGTCTTGCTGCCCTCTCCACCATCGTGGCTGCCGCCTCCGCCGCCTCCGTCGCGGCGGGCAGCGCCAAGCGCGTCAGCTACGATGGCACAAAGGTCTTCCGCGTGTCCGTCGGCGATGAGGTCGACCGAGTCAACGACATCGTCTCCAAGCTTCAGTTGACCACTTGGAAGGGTGCTCCGAGGGCCGGCGCCATGGCCGACATCGTCGTCCCGCCCACTGAGGTTGAAGCCTTCAACGCTGAGATCGCCGGTCTGAACGTTACGACAATGCACGAGGACCTGGTATGTTTCTCGACCTTCTCTAACCGAAATTTCAATCACTAACGTCCACGCAGGGCGCCAGCATTGCTGATGAGTCTGGCTTCCAAGTCTATGCCGGTATGTGTGCCCCTTTATGTGCAATGTGAAGTTCAGCTTGTCGTTGAACTTGTGCTGACTGAAATGTCAGTCGGCTCCGCCAACGCCACGTGGTTCAACTCTTACCACGCATACGCCGACCATCTCCAGTTCCTTAACGACCTGGTCGCGTCGTACCCCAACAACGCCGAGATCGTCACCTCTGGCAAGTCGCTCGAAGGCAGAACCATCACGGGTGTCCACATCTACGGATCTTCCAAGGGCACCAAGCCCGCCGTCGTCTTCCACGGAACCGTCCACGCGCGCGAGTGGATCAGCACCATGACCAACGAGTACATCGCCTGGAACCTCCTGAGCAAGTATTCCTCCAACACCGAGATCAAGGGATTCGTCGACAAGTACGACTTCTACATCTTCCCCGTTGTCAACCCCGAGTAAGTTAACTCCAACCGTTCCACAGCTGTGACTAAACTCTAACGCTGCGAAGTGGCTTCGTCTTCACTCAGACTAGCAACCGTCTGTGGCGCAAGAACCGTCAAACCACTTCCGGAAGCACCTGTCTCGGCCACGACATCAACCGCAACTGGCCTTACCAGTGGTCCGTCACCGGCGGTGCTTCCACCAACCCCTGTGCCGAAGACTTCAAGGGTGCTGCTGCCGGCGACGCCCCCGAGACTGCTGCTCTCTCTGCGTTCCTGGCCAAGACCAAGTCTGCCCAAGGTCTGAAGCTCTTCATCGACTTCCATGCCTACTCCCAGCTTTTCATGACGCCCTACGGTTACTCATGCACCGCCGTTAACGCGAAGAACACCGAGCTGCAGGCTCTGGCCAAGGGCGCCGCCGCCGCCATTAAGGCTGTTTATGGCACCTCGTACCAGTATGGCCCTATCTGCACGACCATCTACAAGGCCACCGGCTCCAGCGTCGACTACGTCGCCGATGTCACCAAGGCCGACTACACCTTCACCCAGGAGCTCCGCGACACTGGCAACTACGGATTCGTCCTGCCCGCCAACCAGATCGTTCCCACGGGTGAGGAGACTTACGCCGGTGTCCGCTACCTGCTTCAGAACATGAAGTAAAGTGATGTGACTCCAGCAAGGAGAACACTCCTACTCTCTGATAGGATACAACACAGCAACGCATAATGAGCATTCATGTATCTATTTCTTAGGCCTCTCTTCTGGGCGCACATAAATAATTACTCCAGATGAATTCGCCAACTGTGTGCATTAGACCAATAGTCCATGTTTTCTCTCCTACCCATCCCAGCTTCACATTGAGGAACCATGGCTAGAACCACCTCGCACGTCATGCGGGGAGATTTGGACTTTTGGAGAACCAGCCGCAATTTGATACACCCGTGACAGGCCACGCTCATAAATCAGACGAAGCTTCGGCGCCACATGCAATTCCTCCCCCAACACAACCTGGAGATCCTGCGGAGAGACGTCCGAGCGGAGCGAAACGGATCGCCGACCTTAACCTTGATTGCTGTGCCAGCTTCGCTGGCATTCCAACAAGGACCCCTTCGACCTACTCGGATTACTTCACTCGTGTCTCAGGTTTTCTTTGACACCCTTTCAACCCCCCAACCTAGCAGACCCCCCAAAAAGTTCCAAAGACAGATCGTTCCCGCAAACTCTGCGTCTCATCTCGGCAGCACACCCGAATTTTTGACTTCCAGCGATTCATTATGCGCCGAAACTCCATCGTCGCAGTGCTTCTCGCCGCGGCGGCAGCTCCGTTCACGGTTGCCTTCGAAGAGCTCCTGCAGCGTCGCGATCTTCGACAACCTCTCCCGCTCTCCGTGGACGGCCGATGGATTCTCGACGCGAAGAATGAGAGCATCGCTCTCGTGGGCGTCAACTGGCCCGGCCACTTAGAGACCATGCTTCCCGAGGGTCTGCAGTACCAGTCGGTTTCCAACATCGTCACCAAGATCGCCGAGATCGGTTTCAACTCCGTCCGTCTCACCTTTGCGTCCGAGATGGTCGATGATATCGTGGAGAGGGGAGGAGATGTCAGCTTGAAGGTCACCTTGGAAAAGGCGCTTGGATCGGAGAACGGCACGAAGGTGATGAAGCAGATCATGAAGAACAACCCGAGCTTCAACGAGAGCACGAAACGTTTGGATATATGGAATGCGGTTGCCGGAGAGCTCGCCAAGCAGGACCTGTTTCTCCATCTTGATAATCACGTCTCCAAGGCTGTATGGTGCTGCGACCCCTTTGACGGCAACAGTTGGTTTGGCGACACCCATTTCAACACCTCCAACTGGGTTCGAAGTCTATCTTTCATGGCTGAGCACGTAAGTTGAGAGCTTCCCCAACTGTTCAATAGCATCACTGACACGCCAAAAGGGCAAAGCCAACTGGAAGTCATTCTCCAGCATGGGTCTCCGCAACGAACTGCGGCCCCCACTGGACAACCCCCAGCCTCCTGCCGAGCTCGACCTCTGGGAAACATGGAAGACTCGCATGCTTCAAGGAGCCAATGCTATCCACAACGCCAACCCTGAAATTCTCATTTTCTTTGGCGGTAGACTCGGTGACAAAGACATTGGTGACCCCGTCAGGGGCTCCTCTTTGGCCGAACCCAATTTCAACTTCTCCATCGCGGAGCAGCCCTTCAAGAACAAATTTGTCTTCGAGCTACACCAGTACGACAGCGACTTGCTCAGACTATACATCGTTGGCGACCAGGGCTCTTTCAACGAGACCTTTGACGTCCTCGGAGGCAACACCACGACCGCCTCTTTGCCTGGTTCGAACAAGGCGCCCTTGGTCATCAGCGAATGGGGTCACGACCAGACTGATAAGAGTGGCGTCTACAAGCAAGAATTCCACAAGTTCCTTTTCGACTACATGATCGGCAGGAGTCTTCACTGGATGGTGTGGACGATTGGAGGGAGCTACTACGTCCGCGAGGGTAAAGCTGATTATGACGAAACCTGGGGTAAGCAGTACTATGATCATCAACTATAACTTGAAGGCTAACATAATTGCAACATCAGGCCTTTTGGATCATAAGTGGGACTCGTTCCAAGGAAAGGATTCTATCAAGGCACTCCAAGCCGAGATGCGGGCGACTTACAAATCCCTCAACCAGAGCATGCCGCCGGCTACGAAAGACGTGGGCAAAGGCTCAGGTGGGGTTCACAGCCCTCAGCTCAGGGGTGCTGCCGCTGGGGTATCAAGCAGCCTGTTTGTGGCGTTCGCCTTCGCACTTGTTGTGGCATTTACGACCGTCCTATGATAGGAGGCAAACGTATGGGTAGAATCTTGGATTGCATACATAATAGAACACCACGCAAACGAGTCATAATGCAAAACACGGTCTCCTTCTTAGCTGCTGAGTGGTAGGAGGTATCTAGAGTCCGGTGGGATGTCTAGCCTTGATGTACAATTATATAACAAATGGATACAGTAATGGCAACATCGTAGTTCACGTGTAACCAATGCTTGCCAGGATCAAGCTTGATCGACGCTAGAATATTGGACAGGTTTTCGACAAATCTACGGACTGGTGAAAAGCCGCCAGCCTCACACCCATACCTAACCGAGTGTGCACGGCCAACTTGGAAGGCGCCGGTTAAGCAAGCAAGCGGTACACCATCGGCGAACGTGAATATGTACATGTATGCTCATGACGAGAAGGTGATACTTTCGATGCTTCCGTCACATATTCGACATCCTCTTTTCGTCTTATCTGAGTGTCCTATGTCGCTTAAACTCAACATCAACACGGCTAACCACGCCGCCGCATCCCTGCATGTACGAGAGGACATATCAAGCGCGAAATGGCTGTTTTGTGTAACACGTATATGCAGGAAGCGGAAAATAGCAACACGCGATTGTCCGACGGGTTGTGAGCCGTTTGGTACTCGACTAAATACTCTGCAGCCAACGGCTGTTTGCTGTTCAAGCGCATATCCTTGTCATCTTCATGTCAACAGGGGGCAAGATCATATTGGCAAAACCAGTTGTGCCTCTTATTCGCTGCTTTAGACAGTTGAATGGGTTTGGAGGCGCGCATCAGACCACCCAGGAACACGATACGTGCTGACCACCAACTCATAGCCAAGGCTCAGCCTGCTTCTCTGCTGATAATTGCCCTTCCGTTTTCCGAAAACTCATTTACCTGCAAGGCTTTTGTCGTAGACAGCATCTATTTATGTAGTTCATTAGAAGGTCTCTATCTTCAGAGAACCGAAAGCCGGATGGAAATTGTCGTGTCCAACAGAATGTACCGCAAAGTCGTTGCCATGGAGCTGAAAGATCGTTCACAGCAAAACCCTCTCGTGCCTACCACACAGACGGAAGTCACAGCACTTCACCGATGCCGCCGGAGCGGTGGACAACGTCGATGGTTTCAGTTGGCTTCCGAGTGGTATCTGCTTTTTTCATACCTACTATTCTCCTTCGTTTTCTCCTTCGGCATGAGGAATTGGCTCCATGGCAAGTCCTTCGCAGTGTCCGGAAGCTCACAACTGCCTGGCCGGTCTTTCCGACTCGCTCAACCCGACGTGGTTACGATCATATCAGCCTGCCTGGTGGCTGGGAGAGCCATCGGTACCGCTTGGCAAGCCCTTGCTGCCTGGCGATGTATTTTCATTCTTCTTGAAAAGACTGGCCTTTCTCTCTCGGATGCCAGCGTCTTGGGGTCCTGGAAGCTGCCGGTGTGGTCAATCCTATGGCCACATTCATCAGTTCGGTCAGGTAAACATACCACCAGACTGATTGCGGTGCTGGTTCTTCTTCTCGCTTGGCCTTCGCAATTCGCTAGCCCCTTGGCAACCGGTTCCGTTTCTTGGTTGCCTATTCGATCTTACACCTTCGGCTCTGCAAAGTCTATCTCGCTGGAATCGCCGTTGGCGGGAAGATTTTGGCTAGCGTACGTGCTGGGCTCCAACATCCGCCAAGCCTTGGTCATTGCATCGGCAGCACGCCCCTACAAATCCAACAATGGGTCTTTGCCAGTTACCCCAGCGCGTCGTATGGCATCGCATCTGAGTTCTTATGCCAACAACACAGTCATAAGGAATGCCACGGTCCCTATATTCGATATTGAGTCCTTCGAATGGATCACCGACGAATCGCAGATACCCGCCGGGATCCTCCTCTCCATTCAGGATTCCAAGAGCGGGTATCTAAATATTTCAAAGCCAGAGACGGGAATGTCAGACGCCTATCCTGGAGCAACAGCTCTTCTAAAGGATCAGCATTGGATTTCACCATCTGCGGAGAGCTTGCCAGAGAGTGTGTCTCATCTGAGTGCTGTCAAATATGCCGCCATATACCTCGTGTCAGGCGAAGGAACCGACGAATACACCTGCGACCCTTCCGATGAAACCACAAGCTTCAGTCCCCTGCCGCTCGGTATCCACCTCGTCAAGCGACTTCAGCTCGATGAACGGTCCGACTGCTTTGCCGTTGCCAAGTTGCAAATCAGCGCAGGAGTGACTGGATGTAACCAACCCAAGCCGACGTCGAGTCCCTCCTGCTTCCTCGCATCCAACATGGTTATTTCTGACAGCAGAGACGTTTTGGCAGACCCTCTCACCGATGAGATATTCGCTATGATGCCGGAGGTTCACGCGATTGGGGCGTCTCTGCAGATGGATGACCCAGCAAGCCTCAAGGGAAACATGGAACGGTATCTTCGCGACTCCCTTATCCAAACTTACCAAGGAACCTGGAGCACGCTCACGGCATACCTTTCCAATAGCACTAATCCCGACAACAAGCTCAGAACCATAGGCTGGGAACCAGAGCAGCTGCTTCAGGCACAGGTTTCTTCTGAAAGAATTCTTTTATGGCTAGGGATGAGCTTGATGCTTGTTGTCTCTGGTCTCCTGCTTCTGACCATCGATTTGAGTTCTGAAGGCAAGACGATAAACGATCCAGTCATTGCAGCTATTATGCTGGATAGCTCTGAAGTCATTAGAACTGATAATTCCGGTCTTTGTAATGCGGTGGATACTGGTAAAGGACAGGGGAATACTCAAATGAGACTGCGGCTAGAGATCAGTAGCAGGTCCACCGTAATGGACGGCTATTATCATCCAAGATTGGTTCCCGAGGGACAAGTAAGGTCGGTAATATAGCTCAAAGTATCACGACCAATCTTGTATTGCCTCTCAGTACTACTTTCTGTTCGTCTAGGGAGGCTGAGATAGAGAAGCACGGCGGCCATGTTCAGGCGGCATATCTTTACATGATATTATCGAAATCACACAATACTCAGGTTATGCTTATTTGTGCTAATGTTCATGAAGGTACCGAGGCTCCTCACGTCGTTCTGGGAGCTTCATTCTGCTTTTAAAAGAGAAGCCGTCTGCTAACGTTTGTTCCGTCTATGCCTCAGTAGAGAAGACCTTCTGTCCCTCGAACCAAGTTTCCACGACCTTTGCTTGAAGCGCCTTTGACGGTTCCCACTCAAGATCCAACACAGCCAAGTCCGCCCTCTTCCCAACGTCCAATGATCCAACGCGGTCATCCAAAAAGCAGCTTCTTGCCGCACCCTCTGTGGCTCCAGCCACCACATCGCACAGAGACAGGGCAAAGTGTGGGTTCACGACCGTCTCCAACTCCGGCTCACGGGCCGATCTTCGCGTGGTTGCAATGTACAGGTTGTTGATGATGTGATGCGGCGCAGTCGGCGCGTCAGAACCGATAGCCACAGGAGCTCCGCCGTCGGCGAACTCGCTGTAGGCAAAGGCGCGGCCACAACGATGTTCACCGATGAGTTTCGGCCAAGCGCGCAGGATGGCAGGGTCAGAGTGAACAGGCTGTACGGAGGCGGTGATACCCAGCTTGCCCAACCTCTTGGCGTCCTCCTCCGTGGTGACCTCGAGATGCTCAATGCGCGGACGGTTCTCGGGGCCGACGTACTTCTCCAACACGTCAATCGCGTTGGCTACTGTGCGGTCACCGATGGCGTGAAGAGCAACTTGCAGACCATGCTTGGTCGCCGCCTCGACGACCGGGCCCATGTGCTCCGGAGACCAAACGGGATCGCAGTTGTCGTTGTTATGACTGTACGGCTCCTTCAGCGACGCAGTGCATCCATCAATGATACCGTCGCACACAAGCTTGATTCCAACAAGTCTGCAATCCGGGTCCGTCTGAAGGTTGAACTCCCTTGCGAGCTCTGCAGCTCTTTCGACTTGCTTGATGTTCTCGGCGTTATCGTCTCTAGGGAGGATCATCCAGTAGGCCGCAAATCGAATGGGAAGTCTCCGGCCAGCTTCCTTCTCCTGTTTACGATAGTCCAAAAACGCGCTCCACCCCTCTTCTTCCATCGCCATATCAACAAGACCCGTGAAACCGGCGCTGCTGTAGTCGTCGATAGCGGTCTTGATGGCAGAGATGCGGTCTTCAGGAGTGGAAACTCTGGCCATGTATAACGGGATGAACTTCATACTCGCCGCCTCGGAAAGCAACCCACTGGGCTTGCCAGTCTTGGGGTCGCGCACGATCTCACCACCAGGAGGGTCCGGCTCGTTGTCCAAGTCCAACTCATTCAAGGCCGCGGTGTTGGCCCAGGTTGAGTGCAGGTCCTTTGCCGTAATGAGAATCGGACGGGGGTCGAGGTCATCAATGAGAGAAGCCAGAGGGCCCTCGGGAGTCATGAAGTGCATCCAACCACTGCAGAAGATGCGTGCCTGATCCGGGTTGGCGACGGCATGGTCTTTGATCGTCTTTCTGATGTCCGCGAGGCTCTTGCAGTCGTCGAGGCGGAGCTTCTGCAGCGTTTGGCCCAGTTGAGTCAGGTGAATATGACCGTCGACAAGACCGGGGAGAACGGTACGGCCGGCAACATCGCGGACCTCGGCACCTGCGTCGATGGCATTCTTGACTTCCGGCGCGGCAGCTTCGCCAACAAAGGTGATTATTCCATCTTGGATCACCAGAGCCTCGGCAAAGTTGGCCTCGGATCTCTGTCCGGGAGGCGCCTTATTCGAGCGAAAGAATCTTCCGTTGCGGAAGACAATAGGTTTCGAGGTCGCCATGGTGAACGGCTTGACGTCTGAATAGTGTTTCCAAGGGTCAGCGCTAGTTCGAGGTCGTGTCAACCATGCAAGTCCCTGAACGACAGACTATTCAGTGGCGCACACCTCACTGATCATGAAATGTGGCAAGATGAGATGGAGGGGTGAGGTTGCATGATGCTGATAGCTTAGATAGCCTAGATACGAGGGGCATTGCGGGGTATCATGTCCGACATCTCGGCCGGCCGCTCGGCGTTGCATCATGACAAGTGTGGGGATCCCAAATGGCATCAGAAACCGCGCAAAAGCTCCGTGATCGGTGAACTGATAATGACGAGGTCTTGGCAAGTTAACTGGTCAGTTGTTTGGCGAGGTTCGAGGCTTGAGGCCCCGGGTTAATCACGTAAGAGGTGGGGGTAGATGTGGGCGCTATTCCCAGACGACTCTTCATGGTCTGAACTGCTCACGTAACTTCAAAGCGGAATTGCGTTGGCAACATGATTGTGAACTGTGAATGTCAGAAGCAATTAGCATCAACTCTTCGAATGAAACTTATATTCACTGATCAAGTTAGTTGCTCATATCTAGTTCTGTCTTGCAGTCACCTTCGTTCCGTTCACGTCTAACATGACTCAGCAAAAGAAAGTAGAACAAAAACAGTAGCACAGAAGACTTCAGAGGTCTCAGCTGTTTCTCATTTACATCAGATCTTTCAGTCTTCATTAGAAAATCAGAATGCTCACGCATTCAACGAAATCCGATTGCGGAATAATGCTGTGTTATTCTTCTCTGAAAAGGACATATGTAGATCGCATGTTACGAGTGTAGCTTCTCCCAGTCCGATATTTGTTGAAAAAGAGGCAGTCGGGTTGTGTAACTACAATGCTCAAAATTTCCACACCGATTGTGGGCAGAACGGCCAATATTTGAAAGTTCCAAGTAATTGCTTTCGGTGGTGTCGTATTTGACGTTGCTTCTGGTTGCCTGGGGGATGAATCCATGAACCCTGACTCTATCGATATCGTATTTCCAAGAAACTCTAGGCAGCCATTTTAACGGAGACCGCGGGTTACTGACAAAGATGCTAAGCAATTGAAGGTAATTGAAAAAAGAAAAAGCAGAGTTCACTATGACTCAAAGATAAAAGGGATTTTTGAATTAGACTGCGAGTCTAATACCAAAGTAACAAGCGATGCGTGAGACAAGTTGCTGGAGTTGCAAACATCTATTTCCTCCGCGATCTCTTGACCCCGGCAATCCTCATCGCAAAACCCAACTGTTGACAAGGGTCTGAGAAAGGACCTAGGACCAAGTTCCATTGTCATGTGACTGCGGAACTTTTTGTCCCGCATTTGCGCCCTTCGCGATTTGCTTTAGTTATTCCGTCAATTTGCTGTAGCTGCCTGATCGCCCAGATCCGAATCGCAAGATGGAGAAAAGCAACGTGAGGAGAATATCGTAAGTGGCCACAAAATCGTTAAAAAGTCCTCTGAAGGTACTAAATGACGATGATTGAAAAAGATGCAAACGGTGCCAACAGAGAAAGGTACGCCGGTATTTATAGTCCACCCTCCTTCCGATATCGCCGCTCCGCGCCGCCGATGGCCGTCGGCCAACGCCGTTCTGGAAGTCGGGTTTCGGCTAACACGGGGCCGCTGCAGATTCGGTGTTCCCGCACCTTTCCATGCGGCAATTGCTCCGCAGCTTCGGCCAAGTGCGAGTTCCGTGAGAGTGATTACAAGCGGCCGCCGGTGTCACGTGAATATGTCACCGCACTGGAGTCCCGCATCGCGTCCCTGGAAGGATTTTTAGCCCGGCTCAAGGAGGCAAACAACGATGAGAGAAATCAGATTCTGGATGAGGTCGAGATAAAAGACTATGTTCCGTCTTTCTCAGGTCTGCCGTTGGAGGATGAGACCACATTGAGCGAAGCGTTGATGAAGGCCTCCTTGCAGGAGACGGTGGATGGTGAGTTGTCCTCGATTGCTAAGACTTCGCGCAGCATTTTGCTGACGTCAAAGGCTCGATGATTTATCATGGACCTACGAGCATTTTCCAAAATGATATCCGTGATGCGAACGCCAGTACATCCACCAGCTCACGGCCGTCTCCTTTCCAGGGTGACAGAAGCAGCCTGACTACGCAGACAATGCGCCTGTGTCTCGGTCTCTTTTTCTACTGGCAGTACCCGCTGTTCATGTTCATCGACAGGGAGGCGTTTGTGGCGGAGTTTGAGGATAATCCTATCGACGGAGATTTCTGCTCAATCCCCCTCATCTACGCAGCAGCAGCGATTGGGGCTCTGATGTCAAAGGATCTGAATATCAGGGGCCGGGCACAGACTTTTGCCGAGATTGCACAGCATATTTTGACAACCGAAGGTCTCAACGCACCCAGGCCAACTTCGGTGCAGGCACTCCTATGCTGTGGATACTATGAGATTGGACAAGGAAACATATCCAGAGGATGGATGTTTGCAGGTAAATCGGGCTACTTGAAATCACCATGGTCTTGTCATTGGCCAGTATCTTACAACAGTACAGGAATGGCCTTCAGGATGGGACAAGACATTGGGTTTCAACGAGATCCGAAACATTGGGACTCAGAAGAAAAGCCCAAGTCCTTATCACCGTTTCCATTCGATAATGAATTCCGTCGGCGCATATACTGGGGCTGTTTCTTAGCGGATAAGTAAGCTTTGCCTTGGTGATCTTGATTTACTCATTCTGACGCGTCTCCTAGAATTTTCAGCCTGTTTCTGGGACGTCCACCCTTCATGTATGAGAACGATGCTGACGTCAACCTGAGTGAGCCTCTGCCGTGAGTTATCTTCTTTTCCCCTCTCTAGAGTCTGACTGACTGCCCCTTCAGTCATGACCCGCCGGTCTGGGAAAACTGGCTCTTCTCACACGACCTCGGGTTTCTCAAAACTGTCCGACCAGCCGGCCCGAAATTGACTTTATTGTTCAACCAGCAAATCGAATTGGCTCGCATCATACATGACATGCTCTCGACGACCTTTGCGCCTAAGAAGAAGAACGATTCTCATGCCAGGAGATGGACTGAGGTGTCGCTTAACAAGCTGAATGCCCGGCTGGTTGCATGGCATGAGGCGCTACCAACGAATATGAGATGGAAGAAGTGGTTTACGAACAAGGATAACCTGCAGCCCAACGTGGCTATTTTGCAGTAAGTCGCCATATAGGGCGATATTATTGGGCTTGCGAAACTGACATGCTGTTGACAGCACTCTTTACCACAGCACTCGTATTTGTCTTAATCTGCCTTTCATAGCTTCCATCGGGTCAACACCTTCTCTATCGGAAGACAAGTCTGAGACCCCAACGAACCCTCTTGCTGTTTCATTTAGGGTCTGCAAGTCCGGAGCGCAAGGCATCGTCGATGTTTTGCAAAGATTCAAAAGCGAGCATACTCTTGGCAACGCCCCTTTTCTACTTATGGGCGGCGCCATTCTTGCCACGAAGGCGGTTCTGGTGACCTCTCGGCATGAAAACAGCACGTCGTCAATGGAGGAGGATTCATTGCTTCCCATTCTCAGAGACGCACTGGAAGAAATGTCTCCATCATGGAATCTCGCGGCGGCGGCCCGGGTCAAGTTCGATACTATGTTTACGTCGAAGCATCAGCAGCATACTAGACCAACAAAAGATGCAGAAGGTTCTCCAGCCGTATCTCAGGCATCACGGCGAAGCCCAGAGACAGCAACGGCATTTGCGTCGACATCAAGACCAGCTCAAAATGAGGCAGCAATTGATCCGAGACTCATTACTCCAGAGACAGCATCCACGGGAAATACGGGGGCCGTGGCATCGGAGCCGACGGTTCGAGATTTGGGGAGTTCAGAGCAACATGTGTGGGAACCAACAGGCGTCCTAGATACAGCGTTCTGGGCGGACATGGGAGACAACCTCCTCTCTGGATCAGATCTGAACTTCTATAACGGTGTGCCGGATTTTGACTGGTCGGATCAGCCGCCAATTCCCTGATACCTTAGTATAGAATCGACAAGTATTGCGTCTTTGACCACAGGTTTCAATGGAAACGCAGTCAACTGACTCATCGCAAAGTTTCCTTTCTTTCGGAGAGAAGATTTGAGTTCATGAGAATACTTAAGTCTTATTGCATCTATGCTTTCTGTCGGAATTCATCGATGACACTGACAGGTTTCGTGTAGCTCAGCTCGGTTTGGTAGTCGTGAGGCAGACCGAATACCTTGGGGCCGGCGATCTCCAGCGCTCGTTCTGTTGCCCAGAGCGGATGTCCAGCCATGATCATAACGGCCACCTTCAATCCATACCTGTACTCCTGAACGCCGATAGCCTCTCCAGTCGAGGTGTCTAGGAGGAAGATCAAATCCGGAACGGTGGCAAGGACCTGTTAAGTATTAGCATAGCTCAGACCGTGTGAAGTCAGATCAGCACTCACCTTCTCAGTGCCATCCTCAAGCTTCCCCAAAACTCCAAGGTTCTCGTTCATGAACGGAACAACAACCTCCTTCAGCCCCTCGCCAATTCTGTCCGTATCGGTCTCCATCTCGCTCTCGCTGAGCCTCTCGACGGTGACCTTACCCAAGCTGTGCGCCGTGGTGGTCAGAGTGCTCTCGACCGCGCGGATCTTGCCCTGGAATAAGACCTTTGCACTACCGGGTCCGCCAGCAGCTTCAATCAAGTCTTTGGTGACCGTTGAGACGGTTCCGGCCTGCTGCGCCAAAGCAACAACACGTCCCAAGCGCCAGGCCAGCGAGTAAGTATTGGGTATGCCGACCTCACGCATTAGCTTTCCGGGGATGGGACGTCCAGCAGCGCCGGCGGCTGAGCCCATGGCAACGCAAGCATCACGAATGGCGATACCTGCCGATGTCTCGTCGGTTTGAGTGGCAGGGATGACGACATTGTGGCCCGTTCCGCTGCAGAGCGTGACTGGAAGTAGCTCGTTGACGGATTTGGCGTGGATGTATTGGGACACCATCTCAAATTGAGGGTAGGCCCGACCTAGAAGTGTTGGTCAGTACCCGTTCAAAGTTAATGAGAGGTTTGGATGAACGTACCCATCATATCGCCGTCTACTGTGGGAATGCCGTAATACTTCGAACTGCCCCAAATCAGAGTCGCAACACCATTTGCTCCGCCAATTTCAGTGGCGATCAACCTCTCAAACTTAGTCTTCATCTCCTTCTCCATCTCTTGCATCGCATGCCACACGCCGTGGCCTCCAGGACGCTCGATGCTGACCGCGGGTGTACCGACGCTAGCAATAGGTGGCATCATCTCATCGTCCTTCAGATCCTCAATCCGGATAATCTTCATCGTCTCGCCTTCTGTCAGAAGTTGCTTCAACTCGAGGTACGGTGCATAAGGAGAGCCACCACCTCCACATCCCAGAATGTAACAGCCGATGGACAGAAATCTGAGGTCGGTCTCGGATAGTGTCCACAATCCGCTGGCGTCAACTTGAGGACGGTAGTTCTTAAGGTCCACAACTTCGTCCTCGTCCGTGCCGTCGGCAGCTGCCTTCTCGTGCTTCTTCGTTTCCTCGAACATCTCCTCGTCGATCAGCTGGTCAGGAGCAGCTGTCTTGCTCATTTCTGAGTACACCCGTTGATGATCCGCAGGCAGCGCCACTTCAATCTTGATAGAAGTTTGGTTCTCCACGTACGGTACTCCAGCGACTTCTTCGTGGAGCACTGTGACAGAACTCGCGTCTCCGCCCTGGGCCACGGCGTTCTCGATGGCTTTTGCTTTGACTTCTGCGATGCCTCCTTGGATATCTGAGCCGTAGACTATCGTCTCAGCCGAGCCGTAAATCTTCGCGATAGCGGCACCGATGGCGTTTGCAACGCCTGCGTGCTCGGGCAGCACGACCTTGCTGACTCCGGTGAGTTCTGAAGGGCACAGAATCGAGCCGCCGCCTACCAGGATGACGGTGCATGGGTCGGCTGAAAGCTTCGCGCGATCGATGACCGACTCGAGCATCTTCCTAAGGCGCTCTTTGCCCTTCTCGACAATATCGCCTGACAACGACACGGCAGTGTTGCCAATGTTTGCGCCGGATGCAACCGCGAGGTCAGTTGCGGTAGCTACGTTCCCCCCAAAGCAGAGTGCCTTGGTCACGAGATCATGGCCGACGCTGTCCGGCCCCACGGCAACAGAGCCATCATCGTTGACGTGCAAGATCGAACCACCACCCAAGCCGATGCTCTCCACAGAGGGCATCTCCAGGTTGACCTTGACACCGGCCAACTCTGTGTAGCTCTTGGACAGCCGAGGGTATCCGTTCTTCAGCAGGTAGCCCACATCGGAAGTAGTGCCACCAATGTCAACAACGATGCTGCCAGACTGGTCGATCTCATCTTTCGAGAGGAAGGCAGCGCCGCGGATGGAGTTGGTGGCTCCGGAGGAGAAGATTTTGATCGGGGCTTGCATCGCCTCGGCAAACGGCAGCAGGTGACCGGAGTTCGAGGTCAAGTACAGAGGGCACTGAAGACCTATGCGACGCATCGCGCCAATGAAGGCTCTGATCGTGCGTTGCGCGAAGTTGAGGATGGACGCGTTCAGGATTGTGGCATTCTCGCGGGCTAGGAGGCCGGGACCGGCGATGTTGTGGGAGAGCACAATGTTGACATCTTCGCCCAACTCAGCCCGAAGGATCTTAGAAACCTCGTCCTCTTGGTGGTAGTCTTTGTCGGTCGAGCAACCGATCCCGATGATGGCGACGTTCTTCAATCCCTTCGACTTGATGATGGCCGCTTGCTCTCTGATAGCGGCTTCATCGATGGGCCCGATGAGCGTCCCATCGATGTTGCAGCCTCCTGGAATAATCGCCGAGTGGCCGTTGATGATTCGCTTCAGGGCCTTGGGCCAGTCGGCGAAGGGCGGCGTTCCCGTGGAGAAATGGTGAGAAGCTAAGCGAAGGACTGCGATCTTCTCCACGCGAGAAGTATCCCTTTCGATGATGGCGTTGAGGAAATGGGTAGTGCCGATAGCAAGAGCTGTGATCTTGGCCGGATCGGCGCTGGACTTGTCCAACAGAGCCTTTAGGGTTGCTTGAACGGAGAGAGTCACGTTGGATGTGGTTGAGGCTTTATGAGAAGCCACGACAGCCTCCGAACTTGTCTTGGAAACATCGAGCAAGACACTGTCGGTATTGGTACCTATGAGAACCAGCTCAGTCAGATCCGAAGATGTAATTCCGCACAAGTGAGTCCGGGGGCCCGGTCTATTGCTCACCTCCGACGTCTACTCCGACGACCAGCGTTCCTTCGGCCGAGCTCATCTTGGCCTTCTTCGTGGGATGATCCATGGTGAGTGTCGCCGTGGCTCTTACGCTCAGCACACTCGAGATCCTTCCGAACCTCAAAGCGCGAAAGCTAAACTTGGCTGAGAAAATTGCGCGTACGGACTTCTCACGCGGCGGCTTTCGATGATGACCTCCGTTGGTGTGTAGTTGTTGCGGCACAATCAGCCGGGAGGTGGGGTTCAAGTAACGGAGGCCAACTCCGTTTATCGGCAGCTCCATTCAGATTGATCGCCCTAAAATTGAGTGGCCCTCTCGCTAATGCACGAAACCATTTTTGCCAGGGCCACACAGATGGAGGGTGACGATGATCTCTAGGCCGACGGTTCGGTGTCTCGGATTTAACTCAACCCATCGAATTGCTACCATTTGATTATCTACGGCAGTTGATTGTGATCTCTTCCTGTCCGCATGATTCACAACAAGAGAAGAAACTTGGAACGTTGGTCACTTTTGTGCGGCAAAAGATTGGCAGTTTAAGAAAGAAACAACGCGCGGTGCTCATATTTAGGCACTGTCTACACCTAACATGACGAACCTCAACTAAACACAGACATAGGAAATTTTCGAACCAAATCACAACACACTAATACATGATTGAAATAGGAAATAAACCCGGTCTAATGCAGCCAGCTCAACAATGCTAGCGGGAACAAATCCTCGCGGAAGCTTAGTTGCCCTTGTTGCCACCGTTGTTGCCTCCACCATTGTTTCCGCCGTTACCTCCACCGTTGTTGAACCCCGGAATGCCGTTGAACTGGCCGTTGCCGGCACCGTTGGGGCAAGCCTTCTGAGCAGCCTGGGCAGCCTTAAGCAGATCGTTTTGGTCCTTGCAGTTGTTGGAGACGCAGGAAACCAGGCTGTTTACATTGGCCTTCTGGCAGTAGCCGCAGTCGCTGATGTTGTCTTGCTGGCAGCCGGCCTTCTGGAGATCGTCGTTCAAGCAGCCCTTGGCGCAGTCGGGGACGTCGATGCTGTCAGCAATCGCAAGGCCGGCGACGGCGGCGAAGATAGCGAGGAAAGAAGTCTTCATGTTGATGGAAGTGATGTGAATGAGTTGAAGTTTGCTTTGTGATTTCGAGGTTGAAAGGTTTTCAGGGTAATCCTGTTTAGCTGGTTTGTAGAGTTTGAGTGTGTTTGATGAGTTGTCAGGGTAGTGGAAAGGGGTTCATTTGTGGGATTTTATATTCTTGATGAAGCGCATACGTCCGTAGAGGGACGTGAACTATTCCTTCATCTCATTGACGTGGGCAACATGACAGTCGAATTTCTTACCCTGCCCAGTGCTATTTTGGCCGATTGGAGGTTATTCTTGTTGTCCGCGCAATTTCGTCAACTAAGTTTGAAGGTCCAGCTGTGCGAGAGCTCGTGAGCGGCAAACTTAGGCCTCTCGGAAGTCCAGCCGGCGCCGAGAGCAATTCCATGACGAAAGGCGATCCCAGACCGTGTACAAGTTCATGATTATTCCATCACCAATCAATACACCCAGTTAATAAGCAACCTGCGTATCCGAGAAGGACACTCGCTCAGGTCAGCATCACGTATCCAATCGCATTAACCGTCCCGTCGGAGCGGCCATGTCATAGAACCTTCGGCAGTGTGGCTCGGGGTCATGAGATGAGTCGTTCTTCGGGAGCACGGACTGAAGTCTGTCAGCTTTGAGCCACAGCGGCGGGCTGTGCGGTTACGTGTTGTTGGCCACATGGGGAATGGAATCGGGCCATAGCCACATGGAACCGACAGAGCGCTCAACGGCGATGCATTCCCGCTTGAAACATCTCGCAGTCTTGGTACGATTATCACCTTAAGGCTCGATCGTTTCTACCTACTTTCCGTCTTGCGACTGACGGCTTGGACAGCGGTCCACGGACTGGTCTCATTAAGAAGACATACGTACGAATACGGCGCCCGATAATAAAGTTCTTCGGGAACTATGGAACACTTCGCATACGCCAGAATCTCGGACAGTATTGTTCGGACGACAACGTCGGCCTTCAGTGAAAAGTTTTCATAGGCTTCCAAAGATAACTGCGAAGAACTCCACGTCCGAACTTCATGTCCGAAATTCAGGTAGGCATTTAACGTACCTGGCGACTTGGAGTGGTTGGGAAATGGCATGCTTAGATTTTTTCAATCAACTACATCACCGATGAACATATTCCAAATGTTCAAACAGCTGCGCCGACCGATTTCATGTTTACGCCGTCAACCACGCTCTGGCCGCTGAAGCTTTGTGAAGTAAGACCGCTTTGCTATGACCGTGTAAAGTCAAGTTGAGGGATATACGCGTCATATCTTCAATCTTCCTCAGCCACACTGCACAGATATTCATTTACTGAAATTCGTGATAGAGCTCTGCAGAATTGTGCCCAGCACAGCTGTTGGCCTTTACTTTGTTGTCATCAAACCCGACTTCATCGATCGTCATTACGCTGAGCGCAGTTAGAACAAACACTCTCGGAAGACGGACTCGCTGTCCAACGTCATCTTTTCACGTAACTTAATTTCAGCTAAAGTTAGAGATACTACTCCCGTACCTTCTTGCTTATCCGTTGCCTCAGCGTCTCTAGACGTCGGTCTTAGTGCCATGGGAACGATGTAATGTCATGTTTCTTTCATGATTGTTGCCATCAAGAAATAGATTTATGAGCAAAATGGACACAACATTGTCTATGGCGAGTGTTTTTGAGATTGCAATACTAATTGTAATACTTCTACGAGAATTCTTCCGGGATGAGCCGCTTTCCCTGCCAGTCGCAGGATGCTCGTAACTCCGGAGTTCAACTCCGTCTGCTGCCTGGGGACAGATGACATACGGCAAAGGCTCGACCCACTAAATGACAAGCTTCAAATGACGCAGAACCATTCGCAGTGAGTTGGATTTGTCCCGAACATACCGAAAAGACGTCCGACATATCCTCAGGATGTCCATCATAAGCGAAAGTAAATTTGGGGTCGAATACATCACGGTCGAATCGACTTTTGGGTCAGTCAAAGGGTTCGTCAACAGAGACTACCCTAACGTCGCCCAGTTTCTAGGCATTCCCTTCGCGGAGCCACCGGTAGGTCCGCGTCGCTGGCTTCCACCTACCCCGAAGCTGCGGCAGGATGAGATCGATGCCACCAGGTTCGGGCTATCTTGTCCCCAGCAAACAACCGGAGGAAGGGCTTCCGTGTACAACACAGATGTGCCTGAACTCCAGATTAAAGACGAGACCTCCGAGGATTGCTTGTCCATATGTATATGGGCGCCCAAAGATACAGTTGAGCGCGCAACAACAACTGCATTGCCCGTGATCGTCTTCATCACTGGCGGAGCGTTTCTTGTTGGTGGCTCGACGGTGCCTTATCAGAACCCAACACCTTGGGTCGAGAACAGCCAACGACACATAGTAGTGACTATCAAGTAAGAGCGCGTCAGCTTCAGCTTCGTTCTTAGTTTAATTTTGAGCCACAGCTACCGTTTGACGATCTTCGGCTTTCCGAATGCAGCAGGCCTCAACCCGCATGAGCGAAACCTGGGGTTTCTTGACCAGCGCCTGGGACTCGAATGGGTACACCAGCACATTGCTTCGTTCGGTGGTGACCCTTTGCGGATGACTCATTTTGGACAATCAGCTGGCGCTCGAAGCATTGATGTCCATTCATTCTTGCATGTCGATAGGCCTCTCGTTCGAAACCTCATCATGAACTCGGGTTGCGCGCTCCCTCCGATGCCAACCAGAGACCCGGAATGCAAGCATTTCAGTTTTCTTGCCAAGTCCTTAGGGTTTCAAGGACAAGACCCGGCCGCCGAGTTGGACTTTATGAGACAGCAACCCGCTAAGAAGCTGATCGATGCGATTCGGGATCATTGGGCAGCAAGCGAGAAACCGTTCCTTAGCTTTCGGCCGATTGTGGATGGCTTTACGATGTTCAACGACTACGAGGAGCGTGCGAAAGCCGGGAATTTCACTAAGCTGGTATGATTTCTGGATGCCCGGTGTTTCTTACGCAACTCGCAATTGCTAATGCCCTATTTCGCCGTGCAGCCTGCTATCTGCGGAACAATGAACGATGAGGGAAACTCGGTAGCTGTGTATCACCCCGACGGGCCTGATCCAGTGTGGGCGGAGAAAATAACGAAAGGCTACTTCCTGGAACCCATGGTGAGAATGGCCAGGTAAGTTTGGAAGTGAAATGCTGCCTGTGAAGGCCGAATCTGACTGTTGATGTAGAGCCCGTTCTGCACACGCACCGACCTTCCGTTTCTTGTTCAAAGACTTTGCCCCTTCAGGGACCAGCTCTTTCCCGAATATCTCACCGCGTCCCTGGCTTCGCGCTTACCACAGCTCTGACATGCCTTTGGTCTTCGGCACGCACTCATGGGCTAGGGGCCCATCGACTGCACTTGAAGAGAGAGTTTCACGAGCTTGGCAGGAGCTTTATGTTGTATTTGCCGAAGATGGTCCTGATGGGCTTAGAAGGCTTGGCTGGAATGATATGAGCCATGGTGAGGGTATCGTGATAGGTTCCGGGGAGAAGGGATGGGAGACAGTCCGTCTTGAAGAGATTGATCGCTGACGAGTTTGCTTGATCTGGGGTTTCAATCATGGCGAGCACATTCACGAGTTACCATGAATCAACGTAACTTATATTAACTTCCATGGTATATTAACACGCTTCAACATCTTCTCCTCTACGTTTCGGAGCCGTCTAAATTCTCTTCTCGATATATACACTATTACACACATCTCTGAATACCTCCATCGTCTGTTGATACCCAGACACCACATCATCAACCCTTTTCGCCATGTCTCTTCCAAGCGGTAGCAGTCTCTCCGCCTCCTTCCCCTCTCCGGTCCCTGTGCCGCAGATGACTTCATGAATCACCCTCGCTGCCTTCAAATGGTCGCCGTCAGCAGGGAACCCGTCAGTCGCTGATGCCGCCATGACTTGGTACACTTTCTCCAGATTACTGCCTTCGTAGTCGGCTGGCATAGCGGCCCCTGAAAACCTCACTGTAGGTCCCATATTGGTGTCGAACGAGCCGAGCGCCACGGTCAAAACACGAACACCAAAAGGGGCCATCTCCTTGGCAAGTACTTTGCTGACGCCTGTGAATCGTGATTGTCAGCCAAGACTCGGTACGAGAAGCATCGTGTGACACCTACCATCCATCGCCGCTTTAGCAGCGGCGTAGATGCCCATCGACTCTCTTCCTTCAATGCCCGCCCCGGAACTAATATTCACGATAATCCCGCTCCTTCGCTCGCGCATGAGGGGAGCAACCGCCCTCATCAGACGATACGGCCCGAAGAAGACCGTGTCCATCTGCGCTCTCGTCTCTTCCTCCGTAAAACTCTCAGCTGCGCCATGGATTGACCAGCCGGCGTTGTTGACCAACACGTCAATCTTGGTGCCGTCTTTCTCCAGGTTTTCGATGAGGTTCGCTGAGTTGAGGTCGTCTACGTCGAGCTTCAACCACTTTCCGCCGGCGCCTTCAACCTCTTGAACCAAGTCGGGAGTTTTCGAGGGATTGCGCGAGGTAGCTATCACATCATGTCCGTCTTTCTGCGCCAGTCGCGTAAGGGCGAGCCCGAACCCTGACGAGCAGCCAGTGATGAGCCATGTGAGGGGCCGATTTGGGACTTTGAGGCTGTGCGCCATCTTGAGGAAACGTGAATATGCATGGATTTGAAAACCTGGGTCCGTGAAATGAAGCCTGCATACGACGCATTCTTATTACAATCACAATCCCGTTTTCTTGCGGCCGTTGGGTCTTATGTCCGCCGGCCGATGTGGGCTTAACTCCCGTCTCACGCCGAACCCGGAACGGCCCCGCGTCGGCCGTCGCTCGGCGGAGTTAAGTCCGGGCCTGGCTTACATCCGGAGATGATGTGAGACTTAAACATACACGGTGACACGGAGCAAAGAATTCCTTTCCATGTGCAATACCTCATGAAGAAACACACAAGTCAACGTGTATGATGTAGAACAGTTAATTACTAACTTGTGATCTCAGCGCGCGGTTGTTTGTGGGTCGCAATTACTTCTTGGTAGACTGACGTTCATTCGTACCCTTTTGAATACTTTTATGTTATATCTCGAATACCATTTGCAAGAATCCCTTTCTAAGCAAATAAAACGGGACAGGCTGCCAAAAAGAGCGAATCCCTTGAGAGCGGTACCGATCTAAAGCCGCCTTGAAAATAGTTCTCATAAGGGTTTTCAGAGGCTATTCGCACAAGATGCCTGGAACATCAGCACCAACTGCATGAACGAGACTGAACATTGCTTTATCTCAGACTGCATTGATGAATTCAACGGAATCATAACCAGAGTTGAAGATCAAGCGACATGTGTTCACATCCAAGAGCAAACGACCAACGACCACAGTTGCCTCGAACGAAACGCCAGAGCCATTTCAATGACTTGATGCCAGTCATACCTCTTGAATGAGAACACGATGTGTTGGGAAAGTTCTGGATGCCTGTAATCTTACCTTGCCCCATGGCATGAGGGCCAAAATCTTGAAGATTTCCCGCCAAGCCGACCTCATTTGATGTCGGCCATCCTGCGGTGAGTGATACGGAGTCAGCTCCGTCTTAGCCAAGACAATCGCAAGTCGGCCCATTTGCGACAGACGGACTTGACTGGGTATATGAGTACGGACTCAAGAGAATCAACCTTTGCAACAACAAGGGACCGTCGGAATGAATGCAAGGGGCAAAGTCAACTTCATTTAGAGTTACGGCTGCCTTTCCATCTTCGGAAGGTTCCTGGGAACCGCACAATTGGTACGAGATTCACGATGTTGAGACCCTTGACTATTATGAAAGCTTAAAGCTTGGTTGTTGCAGAAGACTGTCCTTTTGGGGACTTTTTGGGGGCTATTCAACCCCGTTTTATCCACAACTGATCAGAAATTCTCTCAACTGCAACGTTCAGAGTTCCCGACCGAGCGGTTGGCTTTCTGCAAAAGGCTTGGGTGGTATTCGAGCCCACCTCTTTTACAGAAGAACATGAAAAAGTCTGCCCGGGAAGAATGAAAGGTCGCGTGTGTTGAATGAGAAAACGCGGAGTCGCCGAAGAAATCCATATCAGCAGGCATACCCATCTCGGGGAACCATTTCACACACCCAAACCTTAATGCCCACACCAACGTCACAGCAGCGTTGAAAGGGAAGCCAGCTCCGTTCGCCTGAACTCTCCAGCAGTTCATTCAGCTTCGGGTGTTCGACGAGGACAAGTTCCGCGACCTGTCCACTAACTCGCCCTTAGAACGGCAGGACTTTTAGATCTTAATACCCTCATTCTTGAGGAAGAGCTTAAATTAGTATATATATTACTTAGCTATTATTAAGGGGTTATAGCTATTCTTAAAGTTCTTATAGAAGGTATAAACTACTTCTATTATAGTAATAATAAGTATTATCTTAAAGTAAAGATTAAAGAGGAAGAGGGATAAAGGAGGAAGGGTTTAGCTTACTTCTACTACTTAATAACTCTATTAAATAGAGTATAAAAACCTTAATAGTTAAGGCTATTTATAACTACCTTTTAAGTAAACTCTATACTTAAAGTTTATATTACTTTAAATTTACTTTATAAGTTAAATAGAGTAATTCTATTCTTATATATAGTATTAGGAATAATATTAATCTTATTACTAAATTAGGTTAGAATATTAGTTATATAGTATATAAATGCGCTTTGCTTACGTACCTCAGTTCTATAACCTGTCAAACTGTAAATAAATCCAAGAAATACAGGTGTTACGGCCAGCTAACTGACAGTGGGTTTATATTAGCAGTAAGTTAGGGATTAAGAACTATAAACAGTATCAAGTCGTTCTATAGGGCTATCTAAGTAATTATAGGTCTTCAAAGGTCTTAGTGATCAGTTAAGTCCTCAATAAGAGTTATAGAGTAATCGTCACTTAGGTATAGCTAAAAGTCTCAAGTGAGAATCACAAGTTAATTGCTAAAGAGCTATGGAAGTCTATCCTTGAGCCGGGCTCAAGTCCATCCTATATACAAGTCCCAAGCCGTTCCTCTATACCTCTACCTTAGAGTCGCAGGAGTCAACCATCAACTCTATTGACTTCATCTTAATTAGTATACTTAAGAGTCGCAGGAGTCAACCATCAACTCTATCAACTCTCATCTCATTAGCTGAGGTCACGTAACTTGTTCTATAGTTCTTCCATTCCAAGGTAAGTCCTTTCTATTCCCGTGATCCTATATATAAATGTGACGTTCTAGCCGCCTAGTTATCCTTATGGGGCTTTTTCTCTGCTAAGCATGCCTAACGGGTTGTAACATTAGGTCTCCCCTCAGATGGTCTTATCCCTAAGACCAATATAAGTAGGTAGTGTCTCCTAGGTTGGGGAGTTATTAATTATGCTTCCTGATTTCCTCATGATGCTAACACTATATCAGGTCGCATTCAAAAATCAAAATTGAAAAATCCTATTGCCTATAAAGAGCTAGGTTAACTAGTCTCTCTTTTTAGATATAAGATGCCTTTTCCTTGTTCCTTATGTGCTGCCTTAGGGGTTAACTGTATTGTGTTGGAGGTTAATTTGTTACGGTGTTCCTATTGCGTGGGCCAGAAGAAATCCTGCGACATTTATAGTCCTTTAGCGTCGTTACTAATCCAGGTTTAAAAACAAAAGGTTAAGGTAGATAACAAACTCAACAGGCTAGAGGAAGAGCAGCTCACTCTTATAGCCAAGATACAGCGCCTTCATCATCATCAAAAGGAAATCAACCGTGAGGCCACAGACTTAATCCAGTTAGGTCTTTGGCGTGTGGAGGAGGTTGAGGAGGAGAATTGTGAAGTGACGCTGGGTTTGCAGAGTGCGGAATCTTCAGCTGTTGGGGCCCTGCAGGCTACTGGGGCCTTTGGCGTAGTGGATTGGAACGGCGTTAGCTTGGAGGATTGGTCTCCAGATTTCTTAACGAGCGGTACTAGTGCAGCATCTATTGAGAGTGCTAGAGGTTCTTAATAGGTTCCCACAAGTTGTCCTTATATCTATATCCTTTCCACTTAATGAGATATTCTATATCTCCATTATTATTACAGTAGTTAATAATTTATTTAACTTTATATTCTAGTTTAAGGGGTTCCATAATAATACAGTCTTTTATATATAAACCTACTAGTGCTTTTTTGAGAAGTAAAATATAAAAGACTAGATAGCACTTTATAGTATCTAGTAGTATAAGTTTGAAGTTAACGTTAGATACCTTCTATATAATTTCAAAAGGTCTAAGTTTCTTAAAGTCCAACTTATTACTTAGTCGTTTTATTTTGATGTTTCTATAGAGAAGGTATATACTATCCCCCTCCTATAGAGTTAGTCCCTTAACTCTTAAGGTGTTAGCATATTTATATATCTATTTATGCATAAATTTAAGTTCTTTTAGTAGTTCTTATTGGATTTCCTTAAGTTTATTAATATCTACTATAGCTTTTAGAGCTACTAGGCCTTATTATGGTTCTCCATAGACTATTAGGTTAAATCCATAGTTTAGATAGAATGGGGATTCTTTTATGCTTTCTCCTACTACGCTATTATAGGTAAACTAGGCCATAGGTAGCAATTACACCTAGTTGTCTTGCTTATAGTTGATATAGCAGTATAGATAGGTTTCTATAATCTAATTGATTTGTTCTATTTAGCTATTAGTTTATAGATAAAAAGTAGTAGATATTTTATAATTAGATCTAAGCTATAAGATTAGGGATCTCTAAAACTTAGAAGTAAATAACTTATCTCTATTAGATATAATTTCCTTTAGCATTCTATATTAGCTAATAATTATCTATAGAAACTTATAGGTAAGGTCTTCTATAGTACTAGACTCTATATATAGGATAAAGTATAAATACTTTATAAGTCTATTAATAATAACTAGGATACTATTATAGTAGACCTTAGTTATTAGTTCTTAGGACTTAAGTAACTTAGTGATGAAGTCTAATGAGATAGATTCCTATACGGTTTGTAGCACTAGGAGCGGCTATATCTTACTATATAGCTAATATTAGCTAGGTTTGCTTTTCGCGCAAACCTCATAGTCCCTAATTGCTAAAGATACTTCTTATTATATAGCTATTTTATTATAGTGTTATCTAATGCGTTTCTATATCTTAGTTACGCCTTAGTAGCTATATATAGGAGCAGAGTATATCTCCCTAATAGCTTTAGGAGATATCCTTCTAGTCGTGCTGGTATTATCTCTCCTGGCCATTATTAAGAGTCTAGCTACTAGCATAAGGTCTCCTTCCTTATCTTTCTTGAGGATAACTTGGGTTTCCTCAGGTACCTGGACTTTATAGTCCAGTCTTCTACTGAGAGCGTCTACTCTTCTATTTTCTTTGCCTTTCTAGTAGATAATCTTAAAATTAAATTCTAAGAGGAATTTAGACTATTTAATTTATTATTTATTAAGCTCTTTTAATATTATAAAGTAGGTGAGGTTCTTATAATTAGTATAGACTTTAACTTTATACTTTATTCCTAATAGTTAAGGTCTCTATTCCTTAAATGCTTTAATAATTACTATAAGTTCCTTATTATGAATTTAGTAGTTAAGTTCTAAGCTATATAGCTTATATGAGAAGAAGGCGTATAGGCATAGCTATCCTTTATTATCTCATTAGCCTAGCTATCCTCCTATAGCGTAGTCTGAGGAGTTGGTCTTAACTTTAAATAGTTTCTTAGGATTAGGTATAATAAGTATAGGTTCTAATATAACCTATTACTTAATCTTATTAAAGGCTTATTCTTATTTATCTTCCCATTACTAGGGGATATCTTTCTTTAAGAGTCTTATAAGAGGGTCGTTCTTATTTAAGTATCCTTTTAGAAATTATTAGTAGTAGTTTATATATCTAATAAAGGATTATATATCCTTAACGTTCTAAGGTATTAGCTAGTCTCATACTACTATAATTTTATCTTTTAATATTTTGAGGATTCTAGGGGCTATTATAAAGCCTAGGAATTCAACTTCTTACGCGTGGAATTTGCTCTTTTCTAGTTCCACCAGGAGTTTAGCTTCTTATAGTTTCTATAGCACTTAGTATACATGCTTCTTATAGTCTTCTAGTATTTTAGAGAAGATTAATATATCATTAAGATAAACTATAATAAATATATCTAGGTATTCTTATAAGACGTAATTAATTATTATCTAGAATATTATAGGTATATTAGTAAGTCTAAAGGGCATTACTAGGTACTTATAATATCCTCAGCGTATTTAAAACGCTATTTTCTATTCTTTGCCTGATTTCATACGTATTAGGTTATAGGCTCCTTTTAAGTCAAATGCTATAAACCACTAGGCTCCATATAGCAGATCTCTAAGTTCTAAGATAAGCGGTAGTAGGTAGTAGTTCTTAATTATAATATTATTAAGTTTTCTATAATTAACATAAAGTCATAGTTTACCGTTTTTCTTAGGTATAAATAGGATTAGATATCCTATTAGTAACGTAGAGGGTCTAATATATCCCTTCTATAGGTTTTCTTTAAGGTAAGCGTTAAGTACTTCTATTTCCTTTTAATTAAGTCTATAGATTACTTCTAACTTAGGCTCCTTCCCTTCTCTTAGGGGTATCTTATAGTTATAGTTACTATATTCTAGTAGTCCTATTTTAAGTTCTTTAGCAAATAGCTTCTAGTATTGCTAGTATTCTTCTAGAATAGATAGAAGTTAATCTTCCTTATTAATATCTATTACTAATAACGTCCTAGCGTTTATATCCTTAATTTATAGGTATACTAAAAATCTCTTTACTTTAGGAGTTCTAAAAGGTTTATTTAAGGCACCTCTTCTAGGCTACTGCTTAGTAACTAAATCCTAGTCCCAATAGAGTTAGCTAGTTCTCCAATCTATCTATAGGTTACTATTATATAACTATAGTCTTCTAAGGATGACATCATACTTATCTCCTATCTCCATAATATCAAAGTTCAGTCGCTCATTCTAGCTATGGATCTATATAGGGAGGTGTGCTATCTCCACTATAATACGTCCTCTACTATACTAGACTTATTCTCCTTTAATAGTGCTAAGTTTATAGCAGTCTTCTATTACTTTCTTCTTCTAGGTTATTTTTTATTTATTTACTATTTATAGCGATATAAAGTTTCCTTAGGCTCCACTATCTATTATTATAGTAGCTAGTCTTCTATTAAGTTATATCTAAACTTAGATATACTTATATCGTTAAGCTAGGTATACCCTAGTTATACTATATAGGGACCTTATCTTATCTACCTATTATTATCCCTTAGTTTTAGTAGGCAATCCTAGTTTTTTAACTAGTTATCTCTATAGTAGGTAATCTATTTCCCTTTACGTTATACTTTCTAGAGCTAGCTCTCCTTATACCTTACTATAGGGGGGGTTGCTCCATTCTAGCTGAGTCGCTATGCTTTAGCCTTATTTTCTCTATAGATTATATATTTATCTTATTAGCAATCTTACTAGCTTATATTGGTATTATAGAGGCATCTCATAGGGTACTCTTAGCTTAGTCCAAAGGTTGTAATTTATCTATTAAATAGCTTAAGTTCCTATCTATATATTTAGTTAATTTAATAGACCTTCTTAATAGGTTCTTAGTTAGACCTTCTAGAGTAGAATTAATATATATACTTATCTCTAAGATATTCCTTATAGTTATTAAAAAAGCACTATAGCTAATAGAGGTATTAATAGTAGTTACTTTCTATATATAAATATAGGTAGTTATCTAGCCTAAACTCTAGTTTATAGTTTCTATCACGCTATTCTCCTGAGGTACTAAAGAATTTAAGTATCTATTTATCCTTTATAGGATTAATTTTCTAGTACTAAAGGCGTTTGCTAGCCCTAGTAGTTTCATCATTAGAGTCCTCTTTAGAGCTAGTATCATTAATACTAGGTTTACACCTATAGATAGCTACCATCTAAGCACGTTATTATATAACGTCGCAAGGCTTATCTAAGTTATAGGTTAGTTCTTATTTAAGGCTAATATATTTAGACGTCTTAAACTATCTATTTTCTTTAAGGGCCCTATATTCTAGGAGGCTATTAAGTTATTCTTAAGCCTTATACTTAAGTTTACTATTACTTCTATATCCTATAGTAATAATTTATTAATTTGGGGTTCTATTAATATTCTTCACTCTAGTAGTATTATATCCCATTCTACTAGGGTTCTTAGGGTACTATCCTATATATTCCTTAAAGTCTAAATAAACTCTATAGTTATTATTAAAGTAGGTAGTCTAACTAAGTTATTTATAAGGGATTGCCTTAATAGTAGTACTAACTTATCTTTTCTTAAGTACTAGCTAGAAGCATTCTTTCTTAAGTGCTCTATATTCTTTTATAAGGTATCTATTCTTATTATAGTTATAGCACTTAATATTCTTCTTCTAGCTATTACCCTTATTATTATTATTACACTAGGCCGCACTAAGATCCATAGGTCTACTATAGTATCTATAGGTAGTACTATTATATTTATTACGTTAATTATTATTATAGTATCTAGGCTGCTATTAGTACTTATAGCTAGAGTTAGTAGGTTATTATTATTTACCTTTCTCCTTATATTACTTATATAGTTAGTTATTAATCTTAATAGTAAGCTTAATATACTAGAGGAAGTCCTTAGGTCTATTAACCTTAATAATTTTATTCTTAACTTTATCCTTAAGGTTATTATAGAATATAAAGATCTTACCTTTATTAGTTAAGTCTAACTAGGTATAGATCTATTAGAACTCTATAGCATAGTCCTTAGCTAACTTAGTCTATTTAAGGCAAAATAAGTCTCATTTAGCTTATTATTTCTCATTAGGGTCTTAGAATAGAGACTTTAGGGTAGACTTAAAGCCCTAGAAGCTACTAAAAATATCTCTAACTTTAGTAGAATAGTAGTTAAGTATTTCCTTATTAAGGTATTCTTTAAGGAAGGGTTTAAACTACTAGAGGGCTTATCCCTTAAGGAAGGTAGATATATAGATAACCTTCTTAATTCTATTCTTAAAGTTACTATAATAGAAATTCTAATAGTTCTTAACTTAGATAAGGAATCCCTTAAGCTATCCTAGGGATCTATTAAAAGGATTAAGAGAGTTAAGTTAAAGCTTCTCTCATCCTTCTATAATAGGGGTAGTAATAATATTAGTAGCAACTTAAAGAGTATAGTTCTACTATTTAAGTTCCTAAGTACACTAATTAGATAGGTATATAGCAGCCTAAAGTTCTTTAGTAGCGTAGGCGTTAATATTAAATATTTCCTATATCTATTAGATATTATAGTTAGCTTATTTAAGCTATTCTTTAAGCGCATTATTATTATTACTATTACTATTATCTTTTATTCTCTAATCCCTAAGTTCTTAAGTAAGGTTCTTCTTAACGGGGGCCTTCCCAGCGCTAGAAGAGGATCCAGTACTAGGGGTCTTTCTAGAGAGTTATAAAGACATTATAATACTATTAGTAGTTTTTAAAGGGTAACTTACTAAATAGGAGCAATTAAAGTATTATAGCTAGCTAACTAATAGTAGGTTTATATTAATAGTAAGTTAAGGATTAAGAACTATAAATAGTATTAAGTCGTTCTATAGGGCTATCTAAGTAATTATAGGTCTTTAAAGGTCTTAGTAATTAGTTAAGTCCTCAATAAGAGTTATAGAGTAATTATTACTTAGGTATAGCTAAAAGTCTTAAGTGAGAATCATAAGTTGATTGCTAAAGAGCTATGGAAGTCTGTCCTTAAGCCGGGCTCAAGTCCATCCTATATACAAGTCCCAAGCCGTTCCTCTGTACCTCTACCTTAGAGTCGCAGGAGTTAACCATCGACTCTGTCGACTTCATCTTGATTGGTGTACTTGAGAGTCGCAGGAGTCGACCATCGACTCTGTCGACTCTCATCTCATTGGCTGAGGTCACGTGACTCGTTCCATAGTTCTTCCGTTCCGAGGTGAGTCCTTTCTGTTCCCGTGATCCTGCATACAAATGTGACGTTCTAGCCGCCCAGTTGTCCTTGTGGGGCTTTTTCTCTGCTAAGCATGCCCAACGGGTCGTAACAACAGGTTCATCCTCGACTGTTATGAGAATGCGGCGACGGTGTCCTGGGAAACCTGAGTTGTGAATGGCAGCCAACCCTGAACAAAAGTTCTTCTGACGGAGTGATTGGTTCATCAAATTACCGGACCACCAGAGCCCTCGGCCGAGTGAAATCCTGCAGCCAAGATTCCTTCAACGTTGGTAGATGAAGACCCTTCTGCGCCACAGCCGCACGTCGGCAATTGCTCGCAGCGAGTCAAACATCAATCAATCTTGCCTCCCTCTCAACAAAGGAACCCGGGTACCCGGATTATCCGGCGAGGATGACATAAAACCCTCCGTCTGCGGTAGCAACGCCAATAAGACCAAGGAGCAGAAGCTCAAACACGCCAGAACCAAGAATAATTCAAAACGAAACACCAGAGGATCAGCCTGTCGAATCCTGAACCGCTTCTTTTGACAGCCCTCCTCCGGTCCAGTCTGACAAAGTCACAGTAAGCAGAAGAAAACCACCATCAAAAGAACCATGGAACCCGTGGAGCTGGAGCAAGCAGGAAAGTTATGGGGCGCTACTCCCTCGCATAAAGCTGAAATGGGCAAAAATCGGGGCGGATTCAAGGTCCGCCCGCGTTGCGCATGAACCGTCGCCGCGGCCAACCTCGATCATTTCCAGGGTTCTGCCAAGTTCGCCCAACCCAGGCGTGACCAAGTTGAAGGTCGAGAGTGGCTGAGAGCAAAGAGAGAGAAAAATTGAGTCCAAGAGGCGAATCTGCTGAATCAACAAATCACAGCTCTGACTCTGGCCTTCTCTGTCATCGCAAGACAACGATTTGCCTGTCGTCCGCATTACACGCTCAATACGTAGGTTAGATTTGACAAGCGCAAATGCAGAGCTTTGGCCCGCGTTCCGCCCAGATCAAGGCGTCGTGACCACCTCAAAACGCCCAAAGCGCTCAGAACCGAAGAAACACGTTCGATTCAATGTCCGATTCCAGAAATCCAACCTCTCCAGTTCAGCCCAATCGCCGGAACTAATGGCTCGCCAACGTCTCTTCCAATCTCGTCGGCCCCCAATATCACCTCCAAAGCCGGCACGGAACCCGTCTCCCGCCGCGTGGCTTGCCCTAGGGCCGGGGCTTTCGCTGCCCTTGTCTCCGTTCCCTCCCCTTTGCGCGCGCGCGCTGACCCTCCCTTGGGAGCACACAGACAATTGCCCGGCCGGAACCCCGGTCCCGGTGAAAGATGTGAAGGCAGGGATCACGTTAGGAATAAGCACACAAGAAAGGGGATCCCAGAGCCCACCGCGAACCCGCCGTCTCGTACGAGGGCGGAGAGGAGAGGGAAAAGAAGCGAAGCTGGAAAAAGAGGGCAGCGAAACTCCACAACTCCGGCGGCGTTTCGGCGGGGAGAAACGGATCACGGGTTGTCGACCTCCCGTCGTTCGTGGTCGGCGGTCATGCGACGTTGGTGGCGTCGACTTTGAGAACAGACGCCGGTGGCATGAGTAGCTAGAGCGCGCCTCTCATCTCGCAACCGTCTCTCTAGTCCTCTTAGTTTGTGTTTCGTTCCTCAACGGCAGCGCCGTCGTCGTCATTCCCGCTGTATCGAATTGACGCGGACACGCAAGTGATTAGTATGGAAAGCCGATGGAAGAAAAGTGACAGCTGACAGGAATAAGCAAAACCTGGCACCTGAATCTTAATCACCTCCACCTGTTCTCCACGTTCCAAACCATCTGTAAGCATTAAGCAAGACTGCGATTGCAATCCTCCTTCGTCTAGATACGATGAACCAGCCCCCCAGAGCCAGCAGACCCGAAAACATAATTCCTTCTCCCGAGTCCCGTCAATTACCTATTGTGATGCCGAAAGAGAGGGTCTCCGTACGCGAAGAAGAGTCTTCCCCCGGAGAACTGGGAATCGGGGACTTTCCCTCAGGCCATTACCCATCGGCTGCGTAGCATCACGAATCCAATAAATATTATCCGGGGCCTAGACGAGATCCGCCCAGAACCCCTGGGACATTTTGCGACTGCAATCCGATAGAGTCTGGGTCTCTGGTCCGAAGACAGGGCAGACTACCGAAGGATTCGGCCGGTTGCCAATATGTGACAGCTTCATGTCCGCATGTGCATCAATCGCTCACCGAGGCCCCTGAACTTCTCATGAAGGTCGATAACGATATCGGTTTTCGGGCTGAAGAGACCTGCTCGTCACTAGCGCACGCCGTCGAAGATCGAAGAGGAAACTCGATCATCAAATTCTCCAATTTTGCCCCATCGCGAGTCATTAAATCGGCGATAGGGCCGACACGTCGCATCCTACGAACCTCAGTTATCCCCCCGTCCCAAGCCCGACCGTTTGATCCCGATTCCTCAACTCACATCTTCAGAAGTCCCCAGAAGAGGAAGAAAAAAGGGTGCGAGCAACAACACTACCAATGGCGTATCGAACCGACCGGATCCTCTTACCCGTGTTCTCCATCCGCTCCACACACAGCGTGCCGGATGTGCCACCAGGATAGGGATAGCACCGGCCAACTGCGACGCCAGTCTCGCCCGGACTAACGTCCCAAGGGGTAGCCAGACGAACCGGGTTCTGATGCGTGTGTGGTGGTCGAAGTGAGTGGTTGCTGTTGCGTCGGGGGCGGTTTTCCAGAGCCCTTCGATGCCGTTTCTAAAGCCGTCACACAAAACTCTGGCTCTTCTTCGGGCGTTTCTTATTCATTCCCTCCTCCCTTGCGCGGCCTCGGCGTTGGCAGTTGCGCGGCGCAGTTTTGGCCGCCACGTTGTTTGATCGGGAGGCTTGCAGCCGTTCATCTGGCCGCAGGATTCGGGAACCGTTCGGCTTTTCTTATTTTCTTGCTCCCAAGCTTTTTGCCGCGCCGCATCAGACCAACGAGCCTCGGCCAGTGTCCGGGTTCAAAAGAAGCTTTTCGGCGGCGCAGTGTAACTGTCAAGTCGGTTGAAGGGGTTTCCTTTGCCTTGGAATTCGACCGTATATTCTCGCAGAAACCGGGACGACGAGACTCTCACATCGGTCCTTTCAGTCTCTCGAGACTTCGCCCCGCGTATAATGGCTGACAAGACGGGGCAACAAGACCCGCCTCTCGAGGCGAATCCAGGCCACGGCATCGTCCTGCGCAGTAGTGCCGATGGGAGACTAACGGCCCCTGCATGGAGATGAGTTGCTGCACAACAACACAGGCAGGAGTCCCAGACTGGAGTTCTCTCTCATTTTCTCACACTGGCAAATCCTCTTGTCGTTGGACCCCTGCGCGCACGAGTCCCCATCGATCCCTGTCTTGCCTTACCCTGCCCGGCCTGCCTTGGTCGTCCGCCGTGGCTGGACCTCCCTCCCTCCTGGGGTTTCTTCTTCTTCCTCTTCTTCCTGAAGATATGCGTGCTCGGTGTGGATGTGTGGCACAGATGGTGGGCTCGTCCCCCCCTCCATGTTTAATCAATCTCGAGAGGAACCCTGAACTTCCCTCGAAGGGGGCCCTGGAACGAACTTCTTGGTCCCTTACCCGACCATGGACGGACGACAGACCAGTCACGGTCTCGGTCCGCTGCTATTCCCACGTTGACGGGGAGCCTCCTGCATGTCAGTGTATCACAGTCTCACTCCTCATGGAGCAGAACCTCGCCTGCCACATGTGGTCGACGCCCTGGGTGCCCTGTCGCCACGGCCGGAGCTGGGGACCGGGGTCCGTCTCCGTCGTCTGGCCATGCCGGTCGACCTCTTCGTTTACGGGAACCGCAACCACACACACAGCTCGACCACCACCGCCACCGGTCTAGCGTACCAGACTCACGTTCACATACTGTGTCGGCATATACTGCGTAAGAGAGAAATAGGGGCCGCGTCTTAGCCAGACACGGCCGTCATACGACGTGATATGCAACGGCTGCCACTGTGCGGGTTGACTGGAAGAGTTACGCTACCGACTCACTGGTCTCTGTGGCGTCGAACCAAGTGGACCAATATGCATACTGCTTCCCTGGCTGCATCCAGCATCATCTCCGTGTTGGCATATTCGCTAGAGAACCACTCATCCCAAGTCGCAAGTGGCCTCTTGTTGACTAAGACTCAGCCCGAAGGGCGTTTCAACGACAACCTTAATCCCTCCCGTCCCCCCTTCTTCTCGTCTTGTTGTTGAAGGAAAACCTCCTCGACGCCTCCATCACGACAAGACGAACCGAGTCAAGACGATACGCCATGGTCGACGGGATAGATATCTAGCACGCGCGCAAGACGACCGATTTCCACCCCAGCCCTGAGAGGGAGGTTTACTTCCTCGACACGATACCCCGCCATGAGGTTCTTCACGATATTCCTGTCCCTGGCCGCGGTACTGTCCGGCGTCGCGGCCCAGGGCGATGCCTCCGCGGCCGTGGCATCGCTGCCGTCCTGCGCGGTACGTTCTACCGTCCTCCTACTATTATTCTGTGTCCGAATACTTACCCGAGGAAACAGCAAGCATGTCTCTTGACAGCCGTCTTGAACTCGCCGTGCGCGCCCACCAACCAGACATGCATCTGCACCAACGCTCCTTTGCAGGCCGAAGTTGAAGTTTGTGTATTGCAGAACTGCACGCTGCGCAACGCCCTCAGTCAGTAGTAAACTCTCGGGCAGAGCCAAGACAAACCCTTCGGCTGACCTTGAACTCGCAGCGACCAAGAACATCACCCAGACGACGTGCGGCGTGACCCCGCGGGACCGCACCACCCAGTACAATATTATCTCTATCACAATGGGAACCCTCTCCGGCGTCTTCGTCGTGATCCGCTTGGTTCACAAGATCTTCGCGAGCGCGGGCGTACTCGGCGCCGACGACTGGTTCATCCTCGCCACTCTGGGCTCCGGAATCCCGGGTACCGTCATCAACACCCACGGCTTCGCAGCAAACGGCCTCGGAAAGGACATCTGGACGGTCCCCTTTGACAGGATCACCGACTTTGGCTACTGGTTCTTCGTCATGGAGCCGATGTACTTCGCCCAGGTGACGCTGCTGAAGATGTCGCTCCTGTTCTTCTACATGCGCATCTTCTCGCACAACAAGCTCGTCAGGAACCTCATCTGGGCCACGGTGACGTTCAACGCCGTCTTCGGCGTCACCTTCATCTTCGTCGCCGTCTTCCAGTGCACCCCGATCAGCTTCTACTGGACAAAGTGGGACAACGAGCACCCCGGGACGTGCCTCGACATCAACGCCATCGCCTGGGCCAACGCGGGCATCTCCATCGTCCTCGACTTCTGGATGCTCATCCTGCCCCTGTCCCAGATCAGGGGGCTGAACCTGCACTGGAAGAAGAAGATCGGCGTCGCCATGATGTTCTTCGTCGGCACCTTCGTCACCGTCGTGAGCATCCTGCGCCTGCAGTCCCTCGTCGCCTTCGCCAAGTCGCAGAACCCGACGTGGGACCAGTTCGAGGTGGCGACCTGGTCGACGGTCGAGATCAACACGGGCATCATCTGCGCCTGCATGCCCTCGGTCCGCATCATCCTCGTCGGCTTCTTCCCCAAGCTGCTCGGCACCACGCGCCGCGGCACCTCGGCCGCCGCCAAGTACTACATCCAGTCGAGCGGCAACCACACCGGCCACGGCCGCAGCCGCGCCCGCACCTTCGGCAACGAGGCCAAGATCAAGACGGTCGACCGCGAGTCCGGCCTCACCAACGGCAGCCCGAACGGCATCATGTACACCAAGGAGTACGCCGTCGACTACCACGACGAGACCAGCCTGGTACACATGCGGGAGATGGAGGCCTCGAGTTCCAAGACCGGGAGGAGCGGGTCGCCGTTTTGAGATTTTTCTTTTGTTTAATCAGCGGGATTGGGGGGGGGTTTTGGCGTCTTCCGTTGCGACGACATGTATGAAACTTTGTAATTGATACCATCATAGCGTGAGGGACTACGGTACCCCAAAATGGTAATTGACTCTTTAATCGACTCACATCGAATGTTCTCACCGTCACGTCTGTCTGGTTGATACGAGCAGCGATGGAGTCGTTCTCAGCTCCGAGGCTCTTCTCGGCGTAGTCCGCTCGGACCCCTTGACCTACGTCGTCGTGTGATCGATAATGCCGGCGTCAGCAACGCTCCATGCAGGTCTGCATCGGGAATAACACTGAGAGAGGCAAAGGCGGGTTCCGTAGAGGCTTAGCAGGACTTGGTTCGGCGAGACCCAGAACGAAGTCTTCTGTTGATGGCGCGAGAAGGAACAGGAGTCGTTGAAACAATCTTGGTGGATCTCGTCGACGTGGTATCAGACCCGAGCGGCGCACATCCAACTTCCCTTCCGAGTTGTGATCCCCGCTCGGGCTGAAAGAGGAGATAACGTTGCCTGCGATATCCATCCAGGCGGTTAAACTCTTTCTGGACGCCGCGGGCCGTCTAGCTGGCTGTCTTGTCTTGGAAATCAACTAATAGCGTCGGTTCACCGTCTTGTTCTAGGACGACTGCGAAGCCATTCGGGCAGACAGGAGAAGGACCCTGCTATCGTGTAGCCCCAGAGGCAACCGGGTTTGGCTGCTCGACCGGAGAATTCTGTTCTTTGACGATCGATCCGGCGGACATTGGTCGGGGACTAATCGAGAAGGTCACGTCGTGACGGGAGCCACAGGAAGTTGTGCCCGGATCTGCATTGACGTGTGTCGGAGGGTCGCACCCAACAGTTTGCCGACGTAGGACGCTGTCAATGTCAACCCTACCGATATGAGACCCCGTCCAGAGACGGTCGGAAAGGGTGGGTAGACAGCTGTCTCGGCCGATCGGCGTCAAGGTCCAGGTAGGGTGACTTCAGACGATCGTGCCGTCCCCCGACCGAGACGCTCCGGAGATCGAGAGTTGTTCAGAAGGTCGCGCTTCGCCGCTCCGGGCCTCGGTGCTCCTGCTGAGGGCCGGGGGTGATTGGTGATGAAGAAGTCGACGTTGATCTTGCGGCGGCGGGATCGCAGGAACAGATTCTTGGAGGAGAGGGACCATGGTATCGGAGTAGATGGCATTGAATGTTAGAAACGAGGGTGGCAGTGAAGAAGTGTCAGTAAGGCAGTTAGTGTCGTGCTAGAAACACAGGGGTAGAGCAGTGCATATCCAACAACAATTGCACGGTCGCATTCATGTCAGCAGGGGGTTCTCCAAGATCCTTCGGAGCTCACCGCGCGGCCATTCTCAACAAGAGCCGTAGGAAAGTGAGTGAGAGCGAGGAAACTGCCGACACCAATGGAAACGCCCTATGATCGGTATTGAGAGTACGTGTATGGAAATGACTTGCGTGCTTCAAGTCGGAATATGCGTTGGTAGAATCTGCTGAGAATGATGGTGCTCAGTCTTAGACACCCTGGACTGAACATTGCGTCAACATTGAATAATGAAAGATTTCTCTGACAGCTGCCATTCGTGTATATGTCATTGAGTGTCATATCTATCAGTTTGAGTAAAGACGAGGACGGTAAGGGAATGCATCGATAATTGCCGAGACGTGCGTACATCACTTGTAAGTTGATACAACGCTAGCCACTGATACATCTATGGATGCACATTTCACGTCCTTCCAGTGAGGTTGGGCACTTCATCATAACTCTGATGTGAATGCATCGTTTTCTGATATAAAATTGTCATAATCTCTGCGTTACACGGGCGTTAGATACAATGCTTTCCCCGGAAACTAAATCGTCAACTCATTCCGCTCATTCGACACGATTGACACTCACTGTTCACCACCGCTGAGAGGTCTGAGCGTGGGCAGTGTCGTCTCGCATCGCGATGAAAAGTTCCCTTGCGCAAAGCCGATAATGACTCACCAGAAGCAGAATGTCATCGTTTGTCTACGCGTACAGTTCATCTCGAGTGTAAAATACCCAGTTCACAGGACGATACTCAGTGCGGAGGTTCGGGGCTTGTACATGTAGTGAAGCATCCGTTGGGGCCAAGGCCATGTGTTCGTTAGTACGGTTCCGTCCTCATGAAGTGGACCGCCCCAAAATGCACACCAACAAACAAAAATCAACTCCAGAGTTGCAAAAACAGAATCAGAAGTAACATTAGAGCAAAACAGGAAACAAGAAACTCAAATGGCAAAAGGGATGATCAGTGGGAGGCTTGAACTCCCGGCCTTGGCATTACCAGACATGTCTGATGACATATTAGTACCACGCTCTAACCAACTGAGCTAACCGACCAGTTGCTGTTAAAGAAGGTGGATGTAAAGTCACCTATGACCCCCGCAATCTCCGGTCTCGTCTCGCAAGGTGTTGGCACCTTGTCGGTGCTGGCCAGGGGCGACCCTCCTTTTGAGAGCAGTCGTCGGTTTTAAGAGCTGGATTTCTCACCTTTTGGTTCAATTCTCTGTAGTTTGTATGGCTTGCTCTTGTCGTGGGAAGACGGCGGAGCAAATCACATTCAAGAAGGATTGAGGAGGATGCGCATTTCGTAGTGAAATTCAAGGTACGGCAAATGGACGGAGCAAACACGTAATAACAAACCAGTCCATGTTGACCGTTCTGAGTCCCATCAGAAAAGACTTTTCTGGTCCAAAACTGAATCCCAAAAAGTAAGTGCATCATCGCCTGGACCCGGTCGACAGTGGTCGTACTTCACCCAAGTAATCCAGACTCAGGGAGGTCCGAAATCCGCCTTCCTCTTGTTCCTCCACCACATCAGCTGCGGCGAGCCAAGAGGTCTACCCATAGGCTCGTCCTTAAACACGAGTCCAGCTCGGATGGTTTCCTCCTCAAAACTTCTCTTGAAAACCTTCGAAGGACCGCCGGTGCATGGGAAGTAGTCCCGGGGGTCCGGGTCCCTCCCGATGTCCCGCCCCTCGGCGAGCTCGAGGCTCACGACGTAGCCCCCGTCGAATAGGTTCGCCAGGTGCAGCTTCGTGAGCGCCGTGGCCTTGGCGAAGTAGTCGAACACGGGTTGCCACCGACCGGACTCCAGACTCATCTCGTTGATCATCAGCTCGTTGATCCCGTGGTGTTTCCGCAGGAACGTGAGGAGCTCGTCCTCCCGCGCCGGCAGCCCGCGGATCATCACCTGCTCCAGGCGCGGCAGCTCGACCTCGTCGGCGATGCGCGCGAACATCTTCCACCACGCCTCGGACAAGCCGTTGGTGAGGGTGCTGTACAGGTGCACGTCGAAGGCCTCCAGGTTGGGCATGCGCCCCAGCAGCCCCGCGACGCCGGGGAAGTTCTCGTCCGCCGACGCCTCCGGGTCGGCGGCGCTGAACTGGCCCGTGTTCGAGCCGAAGGCGCGGTGCCAGACCTGGTCGATGCCCTCGAGGGTGGCGACCTTGGCGTCGATCTTGGCGGCGTCGAGCTGGACCGGGGTGGACACGCTGATGGCGAAGTTCTCGACGGCGCCGAGCGCGACGGCCGCGTTCGGCTCGGCGTCCAGCTGCGGCAGGAGGGCCGTGACGTCGCCGGCCGGGACGCTGCAGCGGTTCGTGCTGCGGAAGACGGTGAGGGTCTTGACGGGGACGCCGCTTCTTGCTATGGCGAGCATGACGAGGCGGAATACCTTCGTGTTGCGGACCCAGAGGGACTGCCAGTCGCGGATGGTGTGTGGTGGAGCCGAGCCCGAGCCCATGTCTGTCGATACGGCGCCTTCGATGTCGAGGGTGTCGAGCTTTTCGAACGCTTTGAGGCTAGAGGCGAGCGAGTCAATGACGGACTCGTCGGTCTGCTTCTCGCGCTCCTCGATCTGCGCCCGACACCACGCCAGCTCGTCCTCGGCCCGCTTCAGCTCCTCCTCTGTGAGGCGCTCCTCGGTGGAAGAGAAAATGGGCCCATTGGTCGTGGTCACGGTGCGACGTTTGGTAGAGACCTGCTTGGTCAGGCCCTGGAGGTCAAAGGTCGTCGAGAGGACAGTCAGGTGGGACACGGCCGGCGCGAGGACCTTGTGCGATGCCAGCGCCGCGAGGCCCTCGAGGCTGGAGGCGCTGAGGTCCGTCTTCTGGTGGGCGAAGTGGGATGTGAATTCCGGACCGAGGCACTTCTCCGCGAGGGATTTGGAGGACAGACGGAGTTCCTTGGCGGAGGCGAGGTCTAGGTTTCCGAGGATCTTGGAGAAGAGCTCCGAGGGTAGGGTCTCCGGGTCCCGCGCCGGGGTGGGGGCCGGGGATGCGGGGTCGACCGCGCCGTGGGTGGTTGATGGGTCCATGATGTTGTGATGCGGATGCATTGGATCTTCGAGCTCATTTCACGGGGTTTTTAGCGGTATTTACACCATTTGATATGAACGGTTGGGATTCCATCGGGCGAACCAATAGAAGGCGGCATATTGCTGCCTGCTGTGTGACAACCGTGTCTGCAGGATGAAGCTTTTCTCCTACCAACGTTTCCCCTCATTGCTTTCCGCCTTGATGTTGGTCGGGGGCGTTGGATGTTTGTTGACTTCCGTTGGCGGCATAATGCGTCACCTTCGCCTCGGCCCTGCGCCTTGAGTCACAACGTTGAGTCATCCGCAGGATTCGGTGCCCAGGCAGAAGCAAACCGACTTCGTCCAAAGTTCCAAGGTCCAACAGTCCAGTGAGACTTGCGACTTCGGCCTGGTGCCTTTTCATTCGCAATCGACCCTGCACCGATCAGGTAACACAAGGAGGCGACGTGTTTGTTTCAACTTCCATCTAGGACAACGCCAAGGGGAGAATCAAACCTCGGCAGTCACCTTCGGATCAATTGTAACACAGGCCTTGACTATGACCCATGATGTTGATGTAAGTTGTACAGTCCTCCACAGTTATTTTTCCCTTGCAACTACTTCTCGCTATCTCTAGTCCTATCCTTACTACTATTAGCTCTAGTGTTCTCCTTAGTATCCAGTGTTACCCCTGAAGTATTCAACTAGGAATAATAACTGTGGAGGGGTGTATGACTTCCAAACCATTTATGGATCCATGTTTTCTTCTGCAAGCCGGCCAAAACTACGGCATCGTGTTGGAGCATCGGGTAGCCTCAAACTTCGTATGATGATTGCATACGGAACTTGGACACAACTAGTCTCATAGTCAACGTAGACGAACGTCGAGCTTCTCAACGCTCGCTTCTCAACCCTAACATGCCAGGTCCTCGTGTGGTATATATCCCTTGGTGTAAGCTGCCTCCCTACCCATTCCCATCACCCCACGAGAACTCCGGCCTCGTCCACTCAAACGTATCCAACAAATCAAAATTGAAATCCAAATGCGCCGAGAAATCCCACTCCATGAAATCCGCCCCCGGCACCTCACCACCACCACCACCACTCCCCGCCGCCGCGTTCAGCGCCTGGTCCAGCACCCGCTGCACGATGACCTTGCAGTTCTCGCAGATGTTCCCGTTCGCCTCCTTCGGACTCACCCACCCCAGGAACCCGACCAGCAGGCTCAGCAGCTGCACGATCCGCGACCGCGTGATCCGCTCGCCGGTGCTGTCGGGGGGTGCTTCCGAGGGCGGGACGGAGGGTTTGAGGAGTTCGAGGCAGAGGATGCCGCCGCCTGGGGCCGCGTAGGCCATTACCTGGGTGTCCGTCAGCTTCATTTTGCAAGATGTGAAGAGTAGGAAGATGGGTGTCTCTGATATTGGGGATGGAGGGCTTACCAGCCACTTAAAGTCTTCGTACACCATCGCAAGACCATCCATGTTCGTCCAGAATATCATCGTCGTCGAGGTCAACTCGTAGCTAACAGCCAACAAATCCTTCTCGTTGGCACAACCATGCCGGCGCAGCAACCTCTCAATAAAGAACAGGTTCTGCAGGTGCTCCAACCGCATAATCATCCTCGGATACAGCATCTCGGCACCGATATCCGGGTCCCTCACATCCGACTCCCTGAACTGCAGCACGGCAGGCATATCAGCCGCGGCTCGCAACTCCCTATTCTTGAGGTCACTGCATCACTCCCTCGTCAGCAACCCATCCTCACTCACACCTCAAGCATCATACAAAAAAACTCACTAAAGCGTCCCCGTCGACACACCCCCCACCGTCCCCAGCGAAATCTCAAAGATCTCGTCCCTGATAATCATGAGCTGCACCCGCGCCCGCCAGAACGTGATCGAGTACGCCGCCCCGTCCGTGTTATACCCGTTCGCGTCCAGCGAAGCAACCGCGCGCGCCAGCGCCGCCTCGTCCGCGAGCAGGTAGTCGTCCCGGAGGTCCAGCGGCGGCGGGGTCTGCATGTAGCGTCGGCTGAGCAGGGGCGGGCGGCCCGTGATGGAGGCGACGACCTTGTCGATGACGAAGATCTTGTAGAGCAGGCGGCGCCGGATCTCGGAGGCCAGGGTGGGTTTGTAGGTGGTGGCCTTGGAAGGCTCGACGTTGAGGCCGAGGAAGGTCATGAGGGAGACGGCTTCGCCGTTGTACATCCAGCACGAGAGGCCTGCGAATAATAGTCAGACGCCGAGGGGCGGGCGGAAAGGGGGAAGATACATACTCGTGTCTCCGGAGACGATGGACGCGATGATGGTTCGCTTCCAGTAAACGTAAAGCAGCAACGAATTCCCCACCTCAGTAGCCCGTCTCGCCAGAGCCTGGCAATCATTAATGCACCTCCTGAACACATCCCGCTGCCGGTGAGCGGCCACCCGTCCTCCACTCGGCGGCGGTCTCGTCTCGGGACGAACGAGGTGCTCATTCCTCGCACTCAACTCCCAATAAATGAACAAAATCCCCAGCGTCTCCCACCGTACATTCCTCCCCATAAACTGGCCCATCCACGCCTCGGGATCGGCCTCGTGCTCCGCAAACGGCCTCGCCGTGTTATCGCACAACACGCGGACCAGATCCGCCAACCGCGCATCGTCCCGGACGGTCCCGAGGTAGTCCCCGAACGTCTCGTACAGCGAACGCAGAGCGCGTTCGGCCACGGGACGGACGAAGGCGTCGTGGGGATCGAAGTGGGCGGCGAACAGCGCGCGGCCCTTGTCTTCGGTGGGTATGCTTCTCAGGACGAAGAGGCATGTTTCCAGCGTCGTGGTCGAGGGCGGGGGCTCGGTGATGGAGGATGTCGCCGAAGTCGCCGTACTCCCCGCCGTCGCACCGTCCGTCCTCGGCGTCTTGCTCGCTCCGGTGTCGTGGTCGGATAGTCTCGCGCCGACTTCCTTGTAAATATCCCCAAAGGAGTTGAACCCGAGGTGGCCGGACAACGAGACCTCGCCCCCGGCGCCAGTACGCTCACCGCCCGAGACATCTCGGCCGGTAGTCCCAGCCGTTGTCCTCTCCGGGACGTGTTCGACGGCCGTTGAGCCTGTAAGTGGCTGCTCCGCTCCCGCCTCCGAGCCCGAGGTAGACGACGGTCCGGGGCCGAGTTCGGGCGGAGCAGCCTGCGCCTGCATTTGTGCGGGCGAGCTCATGGTGTACTCGCACGTCTCCGTCTTCCTCCGCCGCCTGCAGCTCCCGCAGACCGGACGGGCGTGGTCGCAGACGACTTTGCGCCGGCGGCAGGGGTCGCAGGCCTGGAGGCGGCCGTTCTTGCGGTAGCGCAGCGGGGTGGCCCGGGACTCCATCGTCACTCTCAGTCCGATTACTTTGAGTCTAGCAATTCAAACATGACATGCCCGAGACTGCAGATGTAGTGAAAATATGAAATCAGAGTCTGGCCGATGTTCTGGACGATGGGGGATGATGGGAGCGACTACCCGAGGTACTAACCGAACTTTTGGAAGTTCGGCCTCGGGAGGTCCATATTTCCCCTCGGGAAGTGATGGGTCTCGGCCGGATACCCGGGGCCGAAAGCTTCCCGAGGATTGTTACCATTTCCGTATATTGACGCCATTCAGGCCCGGCGGGGCTCGGCCATGATGTTGAGACGTCCGGGTGAGATGATTGGATCATTTTGAAAAACTGATGATGGAAATGGATTGCAGTCTTTTGAGTTGCCGTCTCATCGACTCCGGACATGGGGACGCGGGGTTGTCGATGATGAGGTTGACTGTTTGGGATGGTAATAATTTGAAGACGGCTTTAATAGTGCGAAAATGCTGCATTCAATAGGTGTTTATCTCTTATTTACTACCGTGAAGGTGGAGTAATCATCTCAAGTTTCTGGACTGTATGAGTTTAGTTAAGCAGCACTCAAAATACCACCCTCACCATGTTCACCAGCAATGCCTTTAGGCACTCCCATCTCAAGACCTCTCATCTAGCCCAAACGCAACCTCAAGAGAAAAGAACAAAATCTCACAGTCTCAACCAAAAACACCAACCCATCCGATAACCTCCCTGACGGCCGACGGTGGTGTCTGTTCCCGCGCCACATTCGAACGCGCACGGGACCTGGCTCGGGATGGTATCTACAACAAACGCATTCGCCTCGTTGGCCGGGCCGCCTGCTGCGGGTGCGATGCTCGAGGCTACGGGGGAGTACCTGGGTGTGCAGCTGTTATCGGGACTCGGGATGGTGATGACCACCGCCTTCGTACTCGCGCTGAGGATATCAAGGGTCAGACCGAGTCCCGGCTGGTTTGCCCGAGATCATCCCGTGGATCAGATGGCCTCGGTAGAACAAGAAGGTAGTGTGTATTATTTAGCTCTAGCAGGGCATATTCTCTTACAAAGACATCTAGTCTATGCCTTTAGGGTCCCTGTATAACTTGCTGATGTGAACAGCATTGAACCTATGACAATAAAGGGGATATCAGGCCTTGCTTCCCATGATAGCCTGGTGGGTGTATTCTCGTGCGGATCCTTGTCCAGCACAACATAGTAAAGAAGATACCAACAGCGCGTCCCTCACGCTTGAAGCCAGAGAAGAAAATCGACGGAAAGGAATGATTATTCAATCCTCTTCTTGCCCTCCTCAGCATTCATGTATCGTGCCGTGCTGAGGCCGCGCTCGTGACGGGCGACAAAAGAACCCAGCACCGAGTCCTTGCGAGCCTTGGACATGTGCTCGTTGTAGCCCTCAAAGGCCCACGGCCTGGGGTTCAGCTTCGGCCAGTTTACCTAAGCAGTGTGAGTGAGTTGTCTTGTGACGATAGATCCGTTTACTTACGTAGAGCATGCCGTGGCCGAAGATGAAGTTGCCACACCAGGCAGCCACGGCCAGCCAGAAGAAGACGAAGATGCGCATCGTGACGACGGCCTCGGTCTTGGTGAAGAGGCCGACGAAGATGAGGAAGAGACTGAAGGCGAGGATGTAGGGAACGGATTGGATGAGAAGGGGCCGGCGGTCGGCGAAGATGAGAGAGCTGCCGATGTTGGCGGTGCCCGGCAGGTACGTGCCGAGGAACAGGTCGAACGAGTCCTGACGGGGACCGTCCAGGAAGTTGTTCTTGAAGTAGCGGGTAACACCAATGCGGGCGTCTTGGAGAGCGCCCATCTTGGTGCGAACACCTGTGCGGGTGACGTCCGTCTTCATGGCGCCGGTGCCGGAGTACGAGTTGGAAACGACATCGGCGTTGTCGGCCCAGAGGTTGCGGAACATGTGCTCGAAAGCCGGGTCCTCGTCACGGAAGGATGAGCCACGGCTCATGAGGCCCATCTCCTCGAAGATGCGATCGAGCATGTGGCGGGCGAACATGGACTGGACCACGTTTGTGCGGTCGAGGCAGTCCATGCAGTTGGTGCGCATGACGCTGGTCTGGTAGCTGCGAGGCTCGAGACGGCCGTCGTTGGTGCCGGGCATGTCCACGGCGCGGAAGTAGCCTTGGGCATCGAGGGCTTCCTTGAGCTTCTCGATGAGGGCGTACGCGCGGTGCATCTTCATGCCCTTGGTCTCGTGGTGGTAGTCGAAGTAGATGTAGTGCAAGCGGTCGAACTCGACGGCGCGCTTCTCGGGCTGGATGGTGGTGAACTTTTCGTTGGTGTGGCTGTCGCCCTCCGTCCGCTCCTTGGGGGTGGAGATGAGCTTCTCGACCATCTGCTCGTACGAGGTCTTGACGCGCTGCTCGCGGCCCTTCTGGTTCACGAGGTTGATGAGGTAGTTGTCGCCGTAGAGGCGGATCTGCTCCTCGAAGTGCGCCTGCGCCGCCGGCAGGGCGCTGTCGATGCCGCGGACTTGCAGCTTGGGGACGTAGCGCAGGCTGTTGATCTCGGCCCAGTAGGTGGGAACACTCCCGCGGGTCTGGACGTATGCCATGATCTGGGTCTCCTTGCCGTTGGCGCCGTACTTGCCGCTCTGCATGTCGGTGCTGCCGGCGAAGCCTCCCATGCCACTGCCCGAGTCGTTGAAGATGGTGATCTGCTCGGTCTCGTTGTAGTTGGCGGCGTGGCCCTCGTCGTCTACGCCTCGGGTGAAGTATCGGGTGCCGCCGCGGTGTCTCGATCTGCGGGAGATGAGGGTGACGGTCACAGGGGTGCCCTTGAAGGTGGTGGGCTTGATCTCGAGCATGCCGAAGATGACGGGGAGAATAAAGGGGTCGGCACCAGGCTGGGAGCCAGCATGGCCTCTGGCGCCTCTGGTGCGGAAGTCGATGAGGTCGGACTGGATGAAGCGGTTGAAGAAGAAGCGGTCGTCGGCGCGCTGCCACAGGGGTAGGGAGGTGTCGGCGGAGGCCTGGCGCTGGAAGGAGTTGGTGAGGTCGATGGAGTAGGAGAAGTACATGGGGCCGTTCTTCATGAAGGTGTCGAGCAGGCCGATGAAGGTATCCTCGTCGGGGTCGCGGATCTGGCGCTCGCGCATGGGCAGGATCTCGGTGGTGACGACCTTGTAGACCATGTGGCCCTTGAGGCGGCCCATGGGCTGGGCCTTTGTGATTACAATGACATATTTGTCTGTTGGAGAGAGGTAGTTAGGGCATTGGGTCTTGGTTTGGTGCGGAACGAGCTCTGGGTCCGAGTCTGAGGAGGCTTACCGAGTCTAAGCTGGATGATGCCGAGAATACCAGCGATGCTCGAAACGCGGGAGACTCTCTTGCCCAGGCCGGCATCGCCAAGGCGCAGGTCACCGGTGGGACGGTCGATGACGAGGGCGGGAGCATCGGGAGAGGACGGCGAAGTGAAGACGTAGGAGTCGGGAGCGACCTTGACGTTGATGTCGCGATAGGGGAGAGTGGGCGCCATGATGTCGAGGGCGACGGCGATAGCAGACTCGGGAGTCGAAGAGTGGGAGGAGAAGAAGGGCAAAGTAAAGCAAAGCCAAGCAATGGAAGACAAAACAAGGGAGTAAAGAGTGAGCGAATGGATTAAGAAGTGGGAAGTGTCGATGCCCTTACGGTCGATCAACGAGGGGGCGTTGTCGGCGGTCGCAAAAAGCTGAGCCGTGAGCCGTGACGTGAGCCTTCCAATTGCTTGAGGACAGCTTTTGGCTTTGGTTGGTAGGTTGGCTGGGTGGATGGAAAGCGGCTGTCGTCACTCCTTGCTGCGGTAAGGGACTGCCAGCTCTGCTGCCCTGGCCAGATAGTGGACTTGGGCGCTGTTGGAGCTGGCTGCTGGACCTCCGGCTTGTGAAAGAGGAGCACAGACCCATAAAACGGAGCTTGCAGCCAATGGGAAGCGTGGAAACACTCGATAACGCTCAGATTATGTAATGCAGCTCTGCACCTCAGCTTTATGTCACTAGCGCTGCAGACCGGTACGTACCCCGACATCTGGAGCTTCAACTCTGAGGACGAAGGATGGAGGCCGCGGCCAGCAGTAAGGGGAAATAGTGCATGCAAGTACCGTCGTGCCACATTTCGCAGTAAAGATACATCTCAGCGGCCAAGAAGGGTGCATCATCATCATCAGAACCGGGCGGCCACAGGGGACTTATCGGGGTCACTCGTCGCTCCGTCCGCTTGCACCTGACAGTTTCCGTTCCATTTCCCACCTCATTTTCAGCCGTCATTCACTGTCATTGAAGTGCATCCCGGGCATTTCATATCTCCCATCAACTGAGGTGTTTCCAGTAAAAAAGGAACCCCATTTCATTTCTGCCGCCTACAGTCGGGTATACCGCCCATCATTTACAGAGGCCGCAAGCACCACCGCCCGAAGAGGTACCTACCTAGCGACTAGAGGCCTGACGTGTGCAAGGTGCCCGCCCAGCCATTCATCATCGAGCTTCATCGACCCCCCAAGGCAGTCACATTATTCCAAGGACCCGATTTACCGTCAACTCTCCCACCACCATACCTATCACTTTACGGACTACTTTCCACCTTTCGCCTCCCGTCGTCAACGCCCCTCGCCGCGCAATCCCGATTCCGGTTTACGACGCATTCGCTGCTTAACGGCCGACTTCATTCCAATCTCCCCCGTCTGTCTCAGCTGCGACCGACCGCCCATTTCAGTTTCGACGACTTGTTGCTCCGCCAGCAATCCCGTCCGGCGACATTCGAGATAGCCGCCCTCGTCCACTTCGATCGCGAGGCTAAAGCTTCACGCAACAACCAGACTTCAACGAATCCACCACATCAGTCAACATGTCGGCTCGAGGCCCTGGTGCTCCCGGCGCTCGCGGAATGAACACGCGCTTTGCGCAGTTCAAGCTTGTCCTTCTAGGTATTTCCATCTCCGCCGGTCATTTTAGGACATGCTGGCTAATCTCTACGATGCAGGCGAGTCCGCTGTTGGAAAGGTACATCGTCCGGACCTCGAGGAAGTCTCGTCCGTCGTGCTAACATGTCCGCCAGAGTTCGATCGTACTGCGTTTCGTCAAGGTAGGTCATCGATGTTCGTCCCCGGCAGCCAGCAAACATCCGCTGACGGCATTCTCCTGCAGGACCAATTTGACTCGTACCGCGAATCCACCATCGGCGCCGCCTTCCTGACCCAGACCATCTCTCTCGACGAGAACACCACAGTCAAGTTCGAGATCTGGGATACCGCCGGACAGGAGCGCTACAAGTCCCTCGCCCCCATGTACTACAGAAACGCCAACTGCGCCGTCGTCGTCTACGACATCACCCAATCTGTACGCCACGTCATGCCACGACACAGGATATCGACAGCTAACACATCTGCAGGCATCGCTGGATAAGGCAAAGGCTTGGGTGAAGGAGCTCCAACGACAAGCGAACGAGAACATCATCATCGCCCTCGCCGGCAACAAGCTGGATTTGGTCAACGAGCAACCCGATAAGCGCGCCGTCCCCACGGCAGACGCGGAGGCGTACGCGCGCGAGGCCGGCCTCCTCTTCTTCGAGACTTCGGCAAAGACGGCCGAGAACGTCAAGGACCTCTTCACGGCCATCGCCAAGAAGCTGCCCCTCGACCAGGCCGGCCCTAGGCATGCCAGGCCGGGCCAGCGACAGGGCGTCAGCCTCCAGCCCGAGACTCCCGGCAGCAACGTCAGCGGGCCCTGCAGCTGCTAGATGAGCACCGCGCACAGGATATCACATACCGCACGAACCACGAGGAACTGGCGAGGGAAACATTTTTTTTTCATTGAAACGAGGCAGATCCAGCCGGCAGACTGCCCGAGGCGACCCGTCGGCCAACCATCACATACCAAACGAGCACGTACACGACGGCGTTCTGGCTGGATGAGGATGAGATTGGGCAGTGTGCGTCGTCTTGCACCCTACACCGAGGAAGGGTATGCCGGGCCCAGCTTTTTAATATCAACAGTACGTTTTTCGAGAGTGTGATTTACATTTCGTGTCTTCATTGCGCTGGTCATTCGGTGGTGGCAACTCGGGTGTAGGGACAGACCAGGAATCAGACGGTGTACGGGAACGGATTCTCTTTTTTTTTTTTTACCACTGGGGGGATGCATCCTGCAGCATTTTTTTCAATGTACAGTATGCAATAGAGGCAGCTGTTTACGGATGGTATATGACTTTGAGTGATTTGAGTATGTGAGGGGTTTGAACCATGGCGTGTTGTCGTGTCGCTTTGCATAGAACCAACAGATTGGATGACAGCTTTGACTTGAGAAGGATCAGATCAGTTGACGTATAAGATATAACGGCATTGAACTCGGGCTCATGAAAACATGTCAAATTCAAGAGTCGTTTAAATATCGAAATAATGTTGAATTAAATTCTGATCCAAGTACTGGCTGGTGTGGTGACGGTGACGTGAGTCTCCATCCCGGTTCCCGCCGTGCGCGGCTGTCGTGTGTCCTGGCAGCTCCCCCAATTTTAGCCGAACTTTTCCCTGAGCTTTTTTGTTCCTGGATTCCGGTGCATCACATCCTCCCACCACAACCACCTCTCGACATCATCCCCCTCCCAATCTCGCCTCGTCGGCCCATTGCATCCCCTCATGTTGCGAACGTCGATTCGATCCGTGAGGGTGCTCGGCCACAGACCTGCCGCGTCCGTCGTCGGTCGCCAATGGCAGGCCGCCGCCGTTCGCCGGAGGCACTTTGCCGACGACAAGAAGCCCGTCGACCCGTCCAAACCCGCCGTCCTGCCCGCGTCGGAGACCATCACGGCTGAGAAGGCCGCCGCTCCCGAGATCACCGCCGCCGCCGCCGCCGCCGAGTCCGCGATCCCCAAGAACGAGGTCCCCCTCGCCCCACCGACCCCCAAAACCGAGACTGTCGTGCCTCCTCCGCCTCCCCAGACACCCGCGGCCGCCGCCCCCAAGAAGAAGGGCTTCTTCCGCAGGTTGAGGAACCTCGTCCTGACCCTCGCCGTCCTCGGCGCCGTCGGTTTCGGCGGCGGCGTCTGGTACTCCCGCCTCAACGACAGCTTCCACGACTTCTTCACCGAGTATGTTCCCTTCGGAGAGCAGGCCGTCCTCTACTTTGAGGAGATGGACTTCCGCAAGCGGTTCCCCACCATCTCGAACAAGATCAAGCCCAGAGACACGGGCAGCCAGGTCAAGGTCCCCGCCCAGAGCGGCGCGTCCTGGAGGGTAGCCGACAGCGGCGAGCCCGCCGGCCGCCAGTCCAGCGCCGTCGACAAGGCCGCCGCCAAGGTCGTCGCCGTCAAGAAGGAGGAGAAGCCCGTCGAGAAGCCCAAGGCCCGCGAGACCAAGGTCAAGGCCGCGCCCGTCGAGGCCAAGCCCGTCGTCGCGGCCAAGGAGGAGACGACCGAGTTCAAGGCCCCCGAGGTCAACGAGCCCTCGCGCTTCCCCCCGATCCCGCCGATCGACGCCATCAACATCGAGGACGCGACGGAGCCGGTCGTCCAGGACCTCGTCCGCATGCTCAACGACATCATCACCGTGATCAACGCCGACAAGGCCCACGGCCGCTACTCGCCGACCATCTCCAAGGCCAAGAACGAGCTGAGCAAGGTCGGAAGCAAGATCAAGGCCATCAAGTCCTCGGTCGAGGAGAAGGCCGCCGCCGAGGTCCAGGCCAAGGTCGCCGACTTCGACAAGGCCGCCAACGACCTGATCGCCCGCGTCGAGGGCGCCATGGTCTCCCAGGAGGCCCAGTGGAGGAAGGAGTTCGAGTCGGAGATGCAAAAGGTCAAGGAGAGCTACGACGCGCGCACCAAGCTGCTGCTGGAGCGCGAGAAGCAGCTCAACGAGGAGCGCCTCAACAACCAGCTCCTCGAGCAGGCCCTCGCCCTGAAGAAGGAGTTCGTCGCCGAGGTCGAGAACCACGTCGAGTCCGAGCGCGAGGGCCGCCTGGGCAAGCTGGAGAAGCTCTCGTCCGCGGTCGCCGACCTCGAGAAGCTCACGACGGGATGGAACGAGGTCGTCGACACCAACCTCCGCACGCAGCAGCTCCACGTGGCCGTCGACGCCGTCCGCGCCAGCCTGGAGAACGCGGCGCACCCCCGCCCCTTCACCCGCGAGCTCGTCGCCCTCAAGGAGATCGCGGCGGACGACCCGGTCGTCAACGCCGCCATCGCCTCCATCAACCCGTCGGCGTACCAGCGCGGGCTGTCCAACGCGGCGCAGCTGATTGACAGGTTCAGGTCGGTCGCCGGCGAGGTGCGCAAGGCCTCGCTGCTGCCGGACGACGCCGGCGTCGCCAGCCACGCGTCGAGCTACCTCCTCAGCAAGGTCATGTTCAAGAAGCAGGGCCTGGCCGACGGCAACGACGTCGAGAGCATCCTGACGCGCACGCAGACGCTGCTGGAGGAGGGCAACCTGGACGCCGCCGCCCGCGAGATGAACGGCCTGCAGGGCTGGGCCAAGACGCTGAGCAGAGACTGGCTCGGCGAGGTGAGGAAGGTTTTGGAGGTTCAGCAGGCACTCGATGTGAGTAATCAACCAGAGAAGTGTTTTCTTTTGCAACACCAGCTAACACGATCACAGGTCATCGCGACCGAGGCGCGTCTGCAAAGCCTCAAGGTAGAATAATGGACAGGAACACACAATTTTTTTCTTTTGTCGTACGGTTGGCTCGGGAGGAGATTAGAGAGCCTAGACCTCTGGTCTGTGTAAGACATAGCCATAGACTTGAATGAAGGCAGTGTATTCTATCAGCTACAGTGTGTGTGAGCAGCTCAGTGTCTCGCAGGTCCTTAGAACAATGCTCTTCTGAGGCTATTCCGTCTCTCCGGCTCCGAAGATCAGCATCACAAAATCATCGTCATGATAACCCTCGGTTCCGCAGCCGGCGATCGGAAGTAACGCCGAGCCGGGTCGTCAGATATAAAGGCACACCACCTCAGAAAACCACCACCAAGCGGGAAGTGGGGCGCTCCCAGCAAACCCCCCACCACCGCCGGCAGATTGGCGAGCGACATTTCCCAGCTGCAGCGTCGTGCGTGACCCCTCCAGAGCTCGGCCAGATGCATCGCATCTTGCGCCTCAGCAGCAGCAAGCTTCACAGCAGCAGCACCACCAGATCGAATTTGTTCCTCTGCCGAAGAGGGATTACGATTCGTACGATGGCTACGGGGCGCACGTATAATGTCAGTATTGCCTTTTCCTCCGACTTCGGCCCGCGCAAATGGAGGGGTCGACGACGAGACGAGACGGGACTGACGAGATGGTGGTATAGGACGCCGTCGACGCGCTCAACACGCTGCAGACGCCCTTCGCCGTCATCGAGGCGCGGCGCAAGGCCGGCGTCAGGCCGGACGAGGCCTCCATCAAGGAGATGAGGGCTTACCTGGCGCGGATCGGGTACACGGTGCGTCTTCCTCCCTGGAAAGATATCGAAGGTCAACATGCTAACCGACATCACCCCGAACAGACATCCGACCTCGACGCCCTCAACGTGATCCACGTCGCCGGCACAAAGGGCAAAGGCAGCACCTGCGCCTTCACGGACTCCATCCTCTCCCACCACGCCGCCCTCTCCCCCTCCCTCCAACCCGCCAAGATCGGCCTCCTCATCTCCCCGCACCTCATCGCCGTCCGCGAGCGCATCCGCATCAACGGCGCCCCGCTCTCCGAGGCCCTCTTCGCGCGCTACTTCTTCGAGGTCTGGGACCGGCTGGGCGCGTCTACGGAAATGGAGGACGTCGTCGCGCTCGGCACCCGCCCGATTTACTCGAGATATCTGACGCTCGTGAGTTACCACGCGTTCGTGCAGGAGGGCGTCGACTGCGCGATTTTAGAGACCGGGATCGGCGGGGAGTATGATGCTACGAATCTCGTGGGGAGACCCGTCGCGACGGGGATCACGACGTTGGGGATCGACCACGTCTTCGCGCTGGGGGATACCGTGGGGAAGATTGCGTGGCACAAGGCGGGGATCATGAAGGTCGGGAGTCCGGCGTTCACGGTCGAGCAGGTGCCGGAGGCGCGGGCCGTGCTGGAGGAGAGGGCGCGGGAGAAGGGGGTGACTTTGGAGGTCGTCGGGGTGGACGCGAGGTTGGAGGGGGTGCGGATCCGGCCCGACGCCGTGTTCCAGCGGCGGAACGCGAGTCTGGCGATCAGGCTCGCCGAGAGCGTTTTGCGGAAGCTGGACCCGGGGTTCGTGGTTGACGAGGAGAAGCTCCCGCCCGCGTTCGTGCGGGGGTTGGAGGAGGTCGTGTGGAGGGGCCGGTGCGAGGTCAAGGACGAGGGGAGGATCGTGTGGTTCGTCGACGGGGCGCATACGACGGATAGTCTGAGGATGGCGGGGCGGTGGTTTGCCGGGGAGACGCGGGGGAGGACGGGGCCGAGGGTGCTCGTGTTCAATCAGCAGGGCCGCAGCGAGGCGATTGACTTCCTGGACGGGGTGTACGAGGCCGTGGAGAGGGAGGGGAGGGGGTTCGAGAGCGTGGTGTTTTGTACGAATGTCACGTACAAGCAGACGGGGTACAAGCGAGGTGAGTACTTTCTGAGGGAATTGGTTGAGGGTGGTACGCTGACTTTTTGAGGGACAGACTTCGTGAATCACCAGTACGACAGCAAGGCCATTGAGGCCATGACGGTGCAGAAGCAGTTCGCGGAGCGGTGGAGGGAGCTGGATCCGCGGGCCGATGTGAGGGTGATCCCGACGATCGAGGAGGCGCTGGAGCATGTGAGGGGTCTGGCGGGGGGTGTGAAGGAGGAGGACGGGGAGAGCGTGCAGGCTTTCGTGACGGGGAGTCTGCATCTCGTGGGCGGCGCGTTGCAGATCTTGGAGGGGGCGGATGCTCTTTGATACACTCGTAGTGGGAGGCAAGGCGTATGGGGGTTCTTCAACATTATATAAGTAGTTACAGGTTATGACGGCGGGATAGAGGGGGCTAAAAGTGAATTATGTCTTCCTCGCGGATTCAACTCTAGAATTAATTTTATGTCGTCATTCTCGCTCATAATAGACTATCCGGCTCCAGGAAGCCGATGACGTTCCCGACGAGATACATGCTCCCCGTCACGAGCACCTTGGTCTCCTCGCCGCTTGCCGCCACCACGGCGTCCACCGCGCTCTTCATCTCTCCCAGGTCCGCACACACGCTCGTCTTCACGCCCGGGTATGCCGCAGCCAGCGCGTCTGCGCACTTCTGCTGTACTTCCAGATCCGCATTTTCCACCCTGGTCTTATCGTTGCGAGTGAAGATGGCATGAGCGAGTTTCGACTCGAGGTCTACACCGCCAGCCTTCATCTCATCCAGCAGACCCAGGAGCAGCTCCGAGGCGTCGCGTTCTTGTTGGTTGAAGACCAGCACGAAGGGACTCGCGGAGTCGAGGATGAGAGGGGCCATCCAGCGCGATACCTCAGCCAGACTCTCCGCATTATGCGCGCCGTCGAGGTGCCAGGACACGGGGCCTTGTGTAATAACCTCATGCCGGCCGCGGAGAGTCGCCTCACGTAGTCCGGAGATGATAGGCTCCGGGATGGTGTGCAGCGCCGCGTCCGGCTTGATACGCCTCTCCCCGCCCTCGACGATCCGGAGGTGGTGCCGCGCCGCGAGGGCCGCGAGGGCCTGGTTCCGCTTCTGGAACGCCCCGCCGGGTAACCTGGCGCCCGGCGCGCCGGCCCAGGAGGCGACCTCCTCGTCGGGGACTTCCACCAGCTCCGCGCCGGCCTCGGCCGCGCGGGACCGCAGGACGGACATCACGCCCGGCTGGTCGTCCTGGCGGCGGGTGAAGGTCGCGACGGCGGGGTTCATGATGCCCGCCTTGTGCCACGCGATTTGTTCGGGTGTGGAGCCCAGCATGGCGACGTGGTCGATCCCGAGCTGGGTTATCACGCTGGCCGTGACGGCCTCGGGGGGGAGGATGTTGGTCGCGTCGTATTCGCCCCCGATACCGCACTCGATGACGGCGGAGGTTACCCCCTCGGCGAGGAAGATGCGGAGGGCGAGGAGGGTGAGGAAGCGGAAGTAGAATGGTTTCGCGCCGGCGTCGATGTTCAGCGAGGGGTCGGCTGGGACGGCGGAGAGGGTGTCCCAGAGGTCGAAGAAGTGTTTGGCGAAGAGGGGCTGGGAGACGGGGGTGCCGTTGAGGGCGATGCGTTCGCGGGGGGAGACGAGGTGCGGGGAGGTGTAGGTTCCGATTTGATGAGAGGATGAGGGGAGGGAGGAGAGGAGGGCGGAGGTGGTGAGGGTCGTGACGGAGCCTTTGCCTTTTGTGCCGGCGATGTGGATGTAGGATATTTTGGAGAGGAGGCGGGGGGGGAGGTCTGCGCGGGAGAGCCAGGCGCGCATTTCGGGGATGGCGAGGGCGTTTGGGTCGGAGACGGAGGCGGGAGTTGTGGTGGTGGGTGGTGGTTTGGGGCCGGAGAAGAGGGCGTGGATTTTGAGGTTCGGGATGAGGGTGTTTAGGTGCGCGAGGGCGTCTGTGTAGGTTCGTGATGCCGACATTGTGAGGGCGCGGTGGGATGTGAGGGGTTTGATGAGGAGTGGGAGGCGGCGGGTGAAGGGGCTCATGGGGTGAGAGTGTGGTTGTGTGAGTGTTGTGTGTTATATCATGGATGGTGGTGATGGTTGAGGCTCACGATGGCGGGTGTGTGAGGGAGAAGAAGTTGTGAGTGGGATTTTGGGATGAGTTTATTTTTTGGGGTGAGCTCTCCACATGTTCGTGGTGTGTTGTCTTGGAGATCCCTTGCTTCGACACTGCGCGATATAACTTCACGGCGCTGATTCTCACTCGGCCATTCTTACACGATTCGTCACCTTTGAGTGTGGCAGTATTTTATAACATTTTCAAATGTCTACCCATTCTCATTAATTACCGCAGATATCACATTAATAGAAGGAACATCTCATTAGCAAGACAGGTCTCAATATAATTAACGCTCAACTTAAACACCAACGTTCAGATGTCGACGACGACGTTTCTTCCGTTTGCCGATGTGAGATCGGACCTACACCGGTCGCCGACGCTCACCTGCAAGATCGTGACCGGTCCTCAATCATTCCGACCGCCGGAGTCCGGGCGGCCGGGGGCCACAAAGCACTGACCCCCGGTTCCGAGAGTGGGTCCTTCGGCTCTCACCATCCCGGTCATTTCGCAGCATCCCGGTCGTGGAGGTCAATGCGCAATAATGAAAAGGAAATGCCGCTCTTATGCAATCCCACTGATCTTCGTCCGTGAGGTTATTCAGAGATTGCAACGGCCAGGCCGTGCTTTCAATGAGGCCTGCTAAATTTGAGTCTCTGTGCCGCTTCATACACTCTCTTGGTCATGAACTCAGACTATGACTGTTGGTTTATAGCATCTCATTATCTAGTCAATCATTTCTTCACGGCCAAAGATTTTCACCAGAAGACATCAACAACAGAAATACGCGCCGAGACGCCGGGGCTTAGCGCCTCCTTCGAACGTGGATGGCGTTTATCCCGTTCTCACGTTGCTGCTATTTACGGCAATGCACATTCCCTTGTTTGAGATGTGCGAGGCCGATCCCTCACACACACCACACCGCACACACACGCGTGGTCAAGGATCTCTCGACAAGTGCCGACTAAGCCCTGTAGGGCCGTTTCCACACCACTTCTTATGCCGTCCCAACTATTATGGGCTTTTTTTAAGCTTGGGATCATCGCACGTAGCACTATTGGGCACTATGCTGTTTTCTATATCTGGGGATGGACGTCCTGGGAGGTTCTGTGACGATGTGGTCGAGATGCCTCCTTGGAGCTGAATGGATTCGTTATCTCAATGAGGCCTCACCTCACTGGGGCGCTTGATGTTTCTCTCTCCCGCGGCCCGCTCTTGGCAGTTTGCGAAGTTGTCCCAGTGACAGCAAATCACGAAGAAAAAACATGCAAGTTGGGGGCCGTATGAAAAAAAAAGCTCAACGCCGGTATGTGGCGGCTTGACCGATGTTCATCCTCACGACAATCTCGTCCCGGAACATGGAAAGACCCTCTGCGGTTTGATCGCCTAGACATTTCGTGCCATCCCCGAGTCTCAAGTAAACGACATCTCATCTGCCAACAATGAGCGTCGTCCAGGGTCCACGACTCGCCGACTCCGCGACTGACTCGTAGCGTCGTGCTGGGCCGCATCCACACCTTCCCAGAGAGCTAAGAGCCGCCGTGTAAGTCGGTGTTGGTGCTCTTTCTGTTGAGAGAGAGAGGGAGGGATCTCATCGTGGGAATTCTTTTCTCGGTCTCTTTCTTTTCCCTTCACGTCATATCTGACATCCACACGCTCGTTTAACCTCGCTTTTTTTCTGCCTTTCTCCTCTTCTTTTCCATACGGGCAGACGCAGCGCGTCTTGCATTCCATTCTTTTCTGGTGAACACACCCACATGGCTCGACCGGCTTGGCACAACGGCGCCACAACACCTTATGGACCTTATGGAGACCACACGCAACAGCAGCAGTCGACGATGATGGATTCCGCGGAGGATAAACACGAGACGATCAACCTCGACGACATCAACGAACACATCAAACGCTCCCACGCCTCGAGGGCCGCCCCCCAACGAACATGGTCACGGAGGGAGAGCACCAAGGATTACATCCACGTCGCGCAGCTCCAGCGCAGCCCCGAGATCATCGACGACGACGGCTTCTCGCAGGAGTGGCCCAAGTACTCGGACACCCGCAGCGAGAAGCGCGCCTCCGCCTTCCCCTCGCCGCTGAGGCCCGGGTTCCGCCACCACCATGACACGAATTTCCTCCACCCGCCCACGCCCGACGCGCAGGAACAGTCCTTCGACCGGAAACGGGACTCCTTCAACGACACCATCCAGCTCACGGCCGTGCAGAGCGGGAGCGGCGGGAGCGAGAAGACGGGGACGAGCCCGTTCGTGTGGTGGACCGTGGGGCTGTGGCTGCTCGCGGCGCTGATGGTCACGCTGACGACCCTGTACTCGACGGGCTCGGCCAAGGCGCTGATGAAGCAGAGTTTCTTCGTCGCGTCGGCGAGCAACTCCATCCTGGTCCTGCGCGTGATGACGGAGCTCTGCGCGATCATCATGGCCGGGTTGGTGGTCGTGTGCGTCGAGGACCTGCAGTGGGCGTTGGCGTCTCGGCCGCAGGGGATTTCGCTTCTGCATTTCGTCGGGCTCGATTCCGGGACCGGGGTTTGGGGGCTCTTGAGGCTTTTGGCGACGGCGGAGTGGAGGCAGAAGTATTCCAGTCTGTTCCGGTAGGTTTTGGCGTCTTGAGCTGAGAGGTGACGGGTGTTCTGACTGTGTTTAGTCTTCTCGTGATCTGCTCGATTCCTATTCCTGGTGTTATTCTGATGGGTAAGCCGGCCTCGGATGTGAAGTCCTACGGATGATGCTGATGATGACGATCCAGGCGCGATCTCCATCGAGATGGTCACATTCCCCGAAAAGACGTACCCGGTCTCCGCGGGCATCGCCCCCTTCAACGCCTCCAACATCTACCACGTCAAGAACTCCACGGCGACGGCTCTCCTGGTGCAGATGGGCAGCCCGGCGTGGTCCGACAGAGACTCGTTCTCCCTGGACCCCCTGCACCAGGGCGTGGGAAAGTGCAGCGGTCTGGACGGGAAATGGGCGCCGTGCGACGAGTCGCATCTCATCAGCGGCGGCGTCGTCTCCATCGCGCCGCAGGCGGACGACTTGAAGCAGTTCCCGGGCTCTTCGTCGTTCGTGGTCCCCCACACGCGAGTCGTCCAGCTCGAGTACGGCAAGGTGCCGGACCTCAACAAGCTCCGTTCGACCGGCAGGTGTGTCCTCCTCGGTGCCGCCAATGCCGCGTCGTACTGGTGTTCTGCTGTGGGGGACAAGAACGGCCTGCTGTTCGGTGAGGACACAACGAAACCTCCCAGATCTCGAATTCATGCTGACATCCATCGATATCAGGCTCCGCGTACTGCCCCATCTCGCTGCAAACGACGAGCTCCTGCATTAGCAACCAATCCTGGACCGAGCCCCTCGAACTCTCATCGTCCCTCTTCGTCTACTCCCGCCGCGCCACCATCACCTACGACCGCGGAAACTTCTCCATCCTCGCCGTCACCGACATGAGCCCCGCGGTCCAGGACATCGTCAGCCTCGACGACTACATGCTCGCCCTCTCCGCCGTGGTCCCGGGCTTCAACTCGAGCAACGCGCACGCCGGAAAGGCCGGCGACAACTCGGCGCTCGCCATCTACGCCGTCACGGCGCTCCCCATCAACGACAGCGAGGTGGCCAAGAAGCTCTCCCTCAAGGCCATCCGCAAGGCCATGTCCGTGCCGTTCAGCTACTTCCACGCCAACTACTTCGCCGACGGGCCCTCCATCTGGGAGCTCAAGGGGCCCCGGCCCGGCATGCCCGAGGACATGTACACCGACCTCTCCATCTCCGTGCTCAGCCACCAGGTCGTCGCGGGCAAGGTCAGCAGGGTGCTCTTCGTGCTCGTGAGCGGCATCATCCTCAGCCTGTCGGCGGCCATCATCATCGCCACCTCGAGGGTCTCCGGGAAGCGGCCGGAGCGGTGCGGGTACCCGACGCTGGACTTCGCAGCGGTGTGCGCGGTGAAGGGGATGCACCCGCCGCCGCCGCCGCCGACGGACTGGTCCGGGGGAGGAGGAGATCGGGAAAGACAGGAACCGGGGCCTCACACGCTGCACAAGAGCCTGACGCAGCTGGGGCAGAAGCCCAAACCGTTCGAGGTTGCCAAGAATATCAAGAACGAGAGGGTCATAATAAGCTAGACGTAAATGAGCATAGTACTGAGTAATGTTAACGTTGTAAATGGTAGATCGCTTTTTTTGCTTTCCGACCACAGTGACGGCGTCAAGGATGCGGCCTCGAATGCGGGGGAAAACGTGGCGGACGCGGGGAAGTTCCTTGCTTCTCCCGCCTCGAGGAGGCGTCAGCGTCTGATGTCGTGTTCGATCTTTGATCCCTGGCGACGCAGGTCAAGTCGTGGACTCGCAGATGGTGCTCGTCGCAGGTCTCTCGTGAATACGACGGGATTAAGAGCCGAGTCTAGACGCGAAGCCATCGATCGGCTTTAGCATCAGTCAAAGGCTACTTACTATCCTTCCGACTGGTGGTCTCACCGTCTTCTAGAGGATGTAGTTACGTCAAGAGTCACTCGGAGACCGAGATGTCATCTGTTGTACTACTGCACCGAACGAATCAGGCAGGTCACTTGTCCAAGACGAACTACCTCCTCCTCCTCCGGCTCGAGACTAACAGCTCTAACAAGCGAAAAGGGGGTGTGCGGCTTTCGAGTTCCGAGAAACGCCCTGCTAACTCCGAATGAGCGTGTCATTTCGATTCCAGCGCGAGCGGAGCGCAGCTCATCGGAAACATGAGCAAACTCCAGCACCAAAGCTTCTTTTTTTTGGCCGATTCGGCAACGCGGCAACGCCAATCTGGACGTCCTCCGTCGCTTGGCGTGCTTCTTCTCCCCAGGAGAAACCGGCCAACCGGCCCAACAGTCGGTGACCCGCGGCGGTGTTAATTGGGCTGGGCCGGTTCGTTCATAGGCTATCCCACTTTTCCCGATTCCTCTTGCACATGGGACCGGGGTCAGGTTGGAGCGGATGTGGAGGTGCTTGTCATCGACTAGGTAATGGAAATCTGCGCCCTTCGCCTCGTCCCTTGTTCCCTTTTTTTTTCGCGATGGCGACATTTGTACTTCGTTTCTTCCACCGGTGACCGGTCTCAGTAACGATAGTGAGAGTTCTGACTTGATCATTCACTTTCTTGGCTTACAGTTTTCATCCGTCTCTTGAGCCAGACCATTACCAACTCACTTCTTGATTCATACTCTGCATCACTCTTTACTCCAGGCTTCATCCTATGATTCATCACTCATAGCTCGACGACGAAGAGAAAACCAAGTCTCACAACGACACGCAAAACTGACTGAACTCACCAACCAAATACCGCCGCAACACCACAGATGACAGCAAAAGACCCGCGCGACGACGAAAAGGTCGACTCCGACGTCGAGCGCGCCGCGGGCACAACAAGCACCAGCTCCGACTCAGTCACGATCCGCAGCGACAATGTAGCCGACGCCTCTCCCGACCCCGCCAAGACCGGCACCGAGACCTCGCCGGAGACGGGCATCACGAACGGCGAGACCAAAGAAGCCTCCGAAGCACAAGATGCGTCCGCCGCCGACGATGACGCCCCGGAGGCCGGCCGCACCAAACTAGAGACGACCCTCATCGTGCTCTCCCTCTGCGCCGCCCTCTTCCTCGCCGCCCTGGACGTCACAATCATCACCACCGCCGTCCCCACCATCGCCCAGGAGTTCAACAGCAACATCGGCTACATCTGGATCGGCAGCGCCTACCTCCTCGCCAACGCCGCCTTCGTCCCGACCTGGGGCAAGATCTCCGACATCTGGGGCCGCAAGCCCGTGCTCCTCTCCGCCGTCGGCGTCTTCTGGGTCGGCTCCCTCATCTGCGGCCTCGCCGTCAACATGGCCATGCTCATCGCCGCCCGCGCCATCCAGGGCGTCGGCGGCGGCGGCATCATAGTGCTCGTCAACATCTGCATCAGCGACCTCTTCTCCATGCGCCAGCGCGGCGTCTACTTCGGCATCATGGGCGTCGTCTGGGCCATCAGCTCGGCCATCGGGCCGGTCATAGGCGGCGTCTTCACGAGCCAGGTCACCTGGCGCTGGTGCTTCTACATCAACCTGCCCATCTCGGGCGTCGGCTTCGTCGTGCTCTTCTTCGTCCTGAAGCTGCACAACCCGCGCACGCCCGTCGGCCAGGGCCTCAAGGCGATCGACTGGATCGGTACCGTCACCATCATCGGCGGCACCATCATGTTCCTCTTCGGGCTCGAGTTCGGCGGCGTCACACACCCCTGGAACTCGCCCACGGTCATCTGCCTCATCGTCTTCGGCATCCTCACGATCGTCCTGTTCACCATCAACGAGCTCAAGTACACGCGGTACCCCGTCATCCCAATGCACCTGTTCAGCGACATGTCGAACCTGGCGGCCTTCGCGACGGCCTTCTTCCACGCCTTCGTCTTCATGTCGGGGAGCTACTGGCTGCCGCTGTACTTCCAGGGCGTGCAGGGCGTCTCCTCGCTGCTGTCCGGCGTCTACCTCCTCCCGTACGTGCTCTCGCTCTCGTGCATGTCCGCCCTCGCGGGCTTCGTCATCCGCAAGACGGGCAACTACCTCTACATCATCATCGCGGGAATGGCCGTCATGACGCTGGGCTTCGGGCTCTTCAACGACCTCCCGCTGCGGCTCGACTTCGTCAAGATCGTGCTCTTCCAGATCGTGGCCGGGCTGGGCGTCGGGCCCAACTTCCAGTCGCCGCTGATCGCGGTGCAGACCTCGGTCGAGCCGCGGGACATCGCGGCCGCGACGTCGACGTTCGGCTTCATCCGCCAGATGGCCACGTCCATCTCCGTCGTCATCGGCGGCGTCGTGTTCAACAACGAGATGCAGAAGCAGCAGCCGGTGCTGCTGCGGGAGCTGGGCCCGGAGCTGGCGGGGCTCCTGTCGGGTTCGAGCGCGGCGTCGAGCGTGGGCGTGGTGGCTGGTCTGCAGGGTGACCAGGCGAGGATCGCGCGGGGTGCGTATTTGAATAGTCTCAGGACGATGTACATCGTGTATGTTGCATTCGCGGGGGTGGGCTTGATCATGAGCTTGTTTATCAGGCAGAAGCAGCTGAGCAAGAAGCATACGGAGCATAAGACGGGGCTGAGGACTCTGAGGAGTCGGACGGGGAAGTGAGGGAAAGATGCGGGCAGGTAGACATGGAGCATGGGTGAAGGTGTCGATGGCACATAGACGTTGGTGTCGAGCTTCATGGCATGGCGTTAGGTATTGTTTCTGGATTCAACGGGCATAGAGCGGATACCAAAATCAAGCGCTTTCTTCTCTTTCAATACCACATAGTACGTCCTGATAGTTGACTGGTGTTCTGAATGACTTTCTCCCTCTAACGACCCAATCGGTCAACGCCATCGTAGCAATTATGCCATAGAGAGCAGAGACATAGTTCATATCTAGGGAAGGTCGTATTAGTGCTATGTCAATGGAACGGAGTCTGCGAGATTCTCACTGTCTGATGCCACTGGCTTGGAGGCGGGAAATGAATACCTAAGTATGTTAGTATCTTAATCCAATGGCACGGAAGAGGTTCGGCGTACATCACGAAGGTAAACAAGACCCAGACAAGGAGAACAATATTGCAAATGAGTCCGAAGGAGCCCAACCAAAATGGGCCGTGGTGAATAGTACTTCGCCCTCGAATCAGCAGGCAGGCCACAGGGATGCCGCAAGACAGGTAAGGGAGGACTATGCAGCCCGAAAGGACACTGCAGCAAAAGGTCAGCCACATCTCCAGAGCCCCCTGGGCATTGTCATTATACCTGTTGAATGCGGTGGTAGACCCGAGGTAGAGAAAGCCTAGTAGAGAGGCGAGTAAGGTGCTTGCGAAATGAGCATATAATGGAACCTGAAGACGCGGGTGGACCTTGGAAAGGAACTTGGAGAAGGGCAGGCCACCATCTCGAGCAAAGCTCCAACAAAGCCGTGATGACCATGTCTGACAGGCAACAAGGCAGCCCAGTCCAGTGCAAACAACTAATATCTCCAGGACCACAGCACCTGTCTTGTTCCTCAAGGCTTGATAGAATAACTCGAGAATGGGCACCATGGTGGGTGTCTCTAGTACAGACGAATAGTCCGTCAAGCTGAAAAGCATGGAGATGATGAATCCAAACGAAGTGACGAACCCGATACCCACCGTGCCCATGATGGCTATGGGAATCATCTTCTCGGGACGTTCTAATTCTTCGGCCATGTGTACTGCCGTATCAAGGCACGAGAATCCGTAGTTGACGTTAATCAGGCCCGCAATGAGGGCCATGGTGTTCTCTGACCATCCGGTATTGTTGATAAATGTTGTGAAGACGAATTCGACGCTCTGGTGCGTCTCGGATGCCGAGGGCACCGTGACGAGAATGACGACGAAAGAGACAAGCGTCGTGTAAAGCGAGACAGAAGCAACGGTGGGGAGGATTTTGCCGCAACAGTTGAAGACAAACACAAACCAATTAGAAACTTGGTATCCCACAACGACATGCCATGCTTCGATGATTCTGGGGATACGAGCCGCAATGTTAACTTCTCACTTTGTCTTTATGTCAATTATGCGTGCGTGCTTCACGGGGGGGCTTACAGCTTAGGATGAGTCAATTGGTAGCAGCCAACCACGGCCGATGAAACAGACAAGGCGACAGTCCCAATGGCACATATAGACCCTGCCCATGCCAACCACCCCGTCGCGTAGGAAGTGATGCGAGCATAACGTCTAGGGGCCAACTCGGAAGCCCAGAAGATCTGCCCCGCGGCGTTGGGCATAGAACTCGCGAGCTCAGACAGAGACACTCCAACACCAATGGACACGACGGCCAGCAGTATGGTCCCATACACGAGCAGGCACGGTCCGCCGGAGTTGACGCCCGTGATGAGGGCGGCGGAGACGGCCCACCACGAGTTGGTGAGAGAGAATCCGACGCCGAGAACAGACCAGACGGAGAAGTTTCGCTTCATATCCTGGGAATACCCCATGTCCGCCAGGCGCGCAGCGTCTGTGTCAACGCCTGGCGGAGGGGCTTTCTCCATGTTGCTGATGTCGCCACGTGAAAGGGGCTGAGATTTAACATCGGTGGCCATGGCGAGAACATTCGTGCAAAGTGAAGAAAGTGGAAGTAAAGGAGAACGATTCTCAAGGAGCGGAGGCAGAACTAGCAAGAGATTCAAACACCAGTTCGCCGGGGTAATAGAACATTAACAGGCAGAGTGCAAGATCGTGCTTAATGCTCAAGACTCCGGGCTGACCGGGCATCACAGCTGCAGGTCTCAGTGACAGACTCATCCAGATACCAAGCTTTTGTCACCGGCGCAACCTCTAAGCTCGCCGGCAGATAGCATAGTAGTACGGGACTACATGAGCTGCAAGGCAAGAAGACTTGCCTAGGCCCGCAGCCAGCCCTTGGCTGTCTATGATAGTCGTGACTGTGTGACGTGAGTTGAATATGAGTTTACCCAAAAAGGATAAAAAAGTCGTTCTCCGCATGGAACCCCGCAGTTGATGCGGTGAACCCCTATTGAAAACACCATGATACGTAGTGAGAATGTCAGATAAGCCCTGCATTCACCTCGTGAATGTCAATGAGGCTTGACCCAAAGCAGGGAAAACTACCGTTCCCCACACGAAACCCCAAGATAGCCCGGCAAGTCCGTCTTCCAGGTTGGCATGCTGAATGACGATAGCCGCGATAGTCATGCAAGTCATGAGTGCCACTACCTCAACTATCAGGCCATAGATTTACAGCTTCAGCTGCAACTGCATGCACTCTTTGCATGGTATTTCTGCGGCTGACGATAAGACTGAGCCTAAAGAGGTAAACAGTGTCCCTCGTCCTACACAAAATCCCATTACCTGACGCGGGGTTTCGTCCTTTTTCTTTTTCTATGATCGTCGATCGCGAATCGGCTTCAAGTGGGCGCAAAGACATACATTATCAAGCTCTCGTAGCGCATCCCACATCCGACTCTGTTACTTCCGCACTTGACACTTCACGACTTTTTCATTGCCAACATGATCGACTCCCTGGTCCATAACATAGCCAGTCACCTCTCGGATCTCAGCGATATCAACATCCCGGTCGTTGCAGCCACAGGCTTATTCCTCGTGGCTGTATACAAGCTGTTGATATACTCTCTTTTCTTATCTCCCTTGTCCCGCATCCCTGCCGCGCACTGGAGCAGTCACGTCTGCCCCCTATGGATATACTACATCCGCTACAAGATGGTCGAGAACCAGACCATCCATGAACTGCACAAGCGCAAAGGACCCATCCTTCGTACCGCGCCTCATCAGCTCAGCGTCAACTGCTATGAGGGTGGCCTTAAAACCATCTACACCGGCGGCTTCCACAAGACGGACTTTTACCATAACCGTTTCGTCAACTATGGCGTCGACCCCATGTTCGCCATGTCAGGCAAGGAGCACAGCCAGAGAAAGCGCATGCTGTCTCATGTTTACTCCAAATCCTACATCCTATCCAGTCCCACGGTTCGCGAAACCACAAAGGCTGTTCTCTTTGACCGTCTCATGCCCAGTATCAAAGAGGCGGCTGATTCGCGGAAGTCCATCGAGGTTCTTGCTATGCTTGCTGCCTACTCGATGGATGCTTTCACAACATACCAATTCGGTCTCTCCTTGGGCACCAACTTTCTGCAAAATGTCGAGGAGCGAAAGTGGTACCTTTACCTCTTTTACGTCAGGCGTCCCTATCTCTTCTGGACCACTGAGCTGCCAAAGTTTACTGCTATGGCTCGTCGTATCGGTATCAAACTCGTGCCAGATTGGGTTGAGAAATCATCAACCGACCTTGAGGAGTGGCAGATCTCCATCTGCGACAAGGCCGAGAATCTTCTCTCAAGCGAAGCGACTGTCGCGGTCCAGGACAAGCCCTTGGTGTACGAATGGGAGCGTACAGCTTTCAAGAAGCAAGATTGCAAGGTCCAAGCCCTCAATGGCCAGCCGTACCCTCGCCGTCTCGAGCTAGCGAGTGACATGTACGACCACAATGCTGCTGCACATGAAACGAGCGGTGATACATTGACCTACGTCTTTTATGAGCTCTCACGCCGCCCGGAGTTGCAGGACAGGCTGCGCGAAGAACTATGTACGCTGTCTCCCAAGCTGTCATACCCCAAATCCTGGGACGACACCGATCTGCCAGACGCCAAAGCCGTGGATCAGCTGAGCTTACTCGACGCCGTTCTTCAGGAGACCCTTCGTCTGTGGGTTGCCGTCCCTGGTGGTCAGCCCCGTGTGACGCCCTCCCCTTCATGCACTCTCGCCGGCTACGATCACATTCCCCCAGGCGTGCGTGTCCAGTCGGCGGGCTATACCATACACCGTAATCCAAAGATCTTCCCCCAACCAGATGAATGGATTCCGGAACGTTGGCTTGGCCAGACTCCCGAGCGCTTGTCCGAGATGAGGAAGTGGTTCTGGGCCTGGGGAAGTGGTGGTGCCATGTGCATCGGTAGCAACATTGCAACGCATTGTGAGTTAATCTTTCGTTTATTTATCTGCGTCTATGCCTCACTTGAACATGCATATTCTAACAACTTTGTAGCTATGAAACACTGTATTGCTGGCGTGTACACCAACTACACAACCTCAATCGTGGGCGCTCCCAACATGGAGCTCGCAGAAGGATTTACTGCTGGTCCCAAGGGAGGTAAGCTGGAACTGATGTTTCAACATGTCTGAGAATTCAACAATGCGTTGTCCAGCATTACGGGGTAACATATTTAAGGCGATGCCGTCCGTCGGGCGAGTTTACCAGACTAGCATGAGATTATATCAAGCCAGTCTAGTCTTGCTGCATCAAAAAAGCAGACTCATCCAAAATGATTATATTTCCTCTTCTTGAAAACAGATTGTATTAGACTATCTCAAAATCGGTTCTGGTGAGCTAGCTCTACTCACTCGTAACTCATCTCAGGTTACAAGCCTCGAGCCAATGCCTCAGAGACGCCTGACTTTTTCACGAGTCTTACCACAAAAATCTGTAAAGGTTTTGATAACTGGAGTGCTTCTTGAAACTTTGAGGGATCAGAGCTGACGATTTGAAAGTCAATAAGACGTTGGTCGCATTATGTTCGAGTAACCTAGCTATACACTCTCTACTGCATGCATTTTTCTGTCCTATAATAGACCGCATGCCTGGAAGCTTATTAGGACAGAGTCATATTCTTTTAGAATATTGAATGTGAAATCCGCATTCGTTTCGTGTCAAGAGATTTCAAATAGAGGAAGAGAATAATCTGGCGGGATGGATAATAGTAGCAATGTATTGCGCGGCGTATTATAATGGTGCTTCGCTCTACTCTGACCTCTTCCGCACGACACCATAATCTTTCATGCTACCCACCGTCATAGCGTTGGGCTCCTTTGAAGCATCTGTGATCTCCTTCCAGCGCATGCAGAGTTCTTCGGTGACGCGGTGAAAGTCGTCAAGCAAACCTTCGCCCTCAACCTTCTCCCAGACGTCGTAACCGCGTACAGCATCCTCTTTGACCGTCTTCATCACACAACAGTCCTCTTGAAAGATCATGAAACGCCCCTGCTTGTCGAACCGCTCCCACGGCTCCTTGCCGTTTGCGAAATCGAGCCACATGCGTGACATCTCGGCCGAAACCTTGCGGTGGTGGGCTGGCAAATGGTCGCGCAGTAGCGACCAGACGTATACATTATCGAGGGAATGGTGTGCCAAACCTGCCCAGTCGTTGTCGAAAGGCGAAGGAACATCGAAATGATAGGCGTAAACAGAGGGACAATTGCGGATAAGCGACCAGTTAACAGCTGTGTATAAGCCATCCGTAGTAAACTTTTCCATCTTCCAGAAGTTATCGTTATGGCTGTCGTCAGCATCTAAGCCGTAGAGTGAGATGAGCCTGTCGGCTTTGGAATCGTCACCCAAGAAAGACCGGATCCTGCGGATGCTTGCTTCAGCATCAAGAGCACGGAAGCTCTTATTCCAGATGATACATTCGTTGGCCACGTCACCAATCATGATTCGCGTGCACCATGGCGGGGGCCGGAAATCGACATATTCGCTGTACACGGGCATCTTCCTTGGCCCAATAAGGTGTTCATCGTCGCAAGGGCTGAAGGTGATGACCGGAATAACCGAGACAGGAACCATGGCCGCTGTCAGCCGATTCTCATCTGTGTCGAGTAGCCGTTGCAACCGCGCCCGCGGCGAAAGATCCGCTGGTATGTCAAGTTCGCGCAGCAGCCTGTCATAAATGCCTTGATATTGCTCGACCGACAGAACTCCACATAACGGGAGCAGCCCGGACTGGATGATGACACTCGAGAAGAGAGGCTCATCTCGAAGAAGGTGTACATTGGCGGAAACTGTCGGTCGATTGGTCAGTCCTGTAGCCGTTGTACACATGCACAGCCATCACTCACCACCACCAGCACTCTGGCCGAACAGGGTTACCCTCTTGCGATCGCCACCAAAAGCGTGTATGTGCCTCTGAACCCATCGCAAGGCCTCGACCTGATCCCACAGGCCGTAGTTGCCCACGCCTTGTTCGCCGAGGTCGAGGTTATACTCGCGGATTTCCTTGCTTGCCAAGAAGCCGAAAACGCCCAGTCTAAAATTGACCGAAATGATAATCGTCGGCTCCTGGAGCGTGGCTGATATCTCAGAAAGAGCTCGACCATCATATATGGCCGCGCCACCAGCTGAGTACACAAAAGCACCGCCATGGAAGAATACCATGACCGGATACAAAGCACCCGGTGTAGGTTTACTAGGCACTGAAATATTCAAGCTCAAGCAATCGGTGGAGCTTGTGCTTGGATTTTCAGCCCATGGCCTTTGCGGATTCGGGATGGGGTAGAAGTCTCTGGGCGGTTGACAAGGAAACGGTCTTTTATTCGAGTTATCCGTTAGTTTGATCCGTGGGATTTCGACCATTTTTCCAACTCACCCAAGTTTGGTGCCGTCCAATTTTCCTCCGGGCCAGGTGCCTTGGTAGGGTTGTGAGCGTCGAAAGCGGCCAACAATCGTAGCATAGGGCACGTTGGTATATTGGCACGTTCTGTTATCGAAACACAGTCCCGTGAGCGTACCCAGTTCAGGAACTTCGAGATCGATGGGATTCCATGTTTGGGGGTTCATATTGAATGACTCTCGGGGCGGTGGGCTGGAAAAGATGACGTTGAGGACTGCTGGAGGTGATTATAGACTCGGACAAGAGAATATGACTTGGATAAATAGTCCAATGCTGGGTACAAATGTCGCATGGACATGGGGTCGCTGCATTGTGAGCCCCCTACGCTGTTATCAGAGTCGGTAGTTTTGCCCCAAAGAGGTAAAGATGAGGTAGTGCATACATGTATGCAGTATCTCATATCCCAACCACCGAGGTCATTCCCAAATGCGGGGTTTCGATAAGCCAGGGGGCGAACGACTGAGCATGAATTCCTCAGCATCATTTCTCCACCTCACTTCGTTCAGCATTTTGTAGACGCAGCTCTGCTTTCCAAGTAACTATTTGCAGCCGAACGTCCACCATGGAACCACATGCCCCTACTATCACGGCATCAGCACAGATACATCAAACATCCCACGATAAAGCGAGGCCTACCAAGTCGCGCGTCGTCAAGTCGTATTCTCGCAACGGCTGTGCTCGATGTAAGGAACAGCGGGTAAGGAACAACATCTCTCTCTATCAGGCTCCCAGTTTCGTGCCTACCGATCGCTGACCGTGTGCCGCTACATTGATAGACTAGATGTGACGAAGTGAAGCCTGCATGCGGACGCTGCACCCGTGTTGGGGTTCGCTGCCCTGGATACAGCCAGCCGCTGAGATGGGTGACCAAGCATGAAGTCTTTGCACCATTTAATGCCCACAGCAATCGTCGTTCATATCCTGCACATCCTCCTCATGCTTCTCGACTCCAAAATCCCGGAAGTAATGACGCTAGAGAAGTGGGATCGTCTCCCGTAAGGGCAACTGCTTCTCCTATGCGCAACCATACTACTTCCGATGGGGCTTTCAGCAGTACGTGTGCCGCGCGCAAAGCGTCTCTCGATCCTGCCCCCGACGAGGACGAGCAAGACGTAAATAGCCCCCAAAACATTGAATCGCCCCGAAGCCACGACCCTTCAGTCTGTAATGATCTTATGGACGCCCTGCTTGGCCAGGTTTCCGGCCTGGATGACTACCCTGGGTTCCCGACTCTTGATGGAACCAGCAGCCTTTTCGACGGCATCAACGTCAATTCCATGTTACACGGGATGCAGATGTATATGGAGCCAGGGTCAACACTGCATGTGGAAGCCTTGCCTGATAATCCGGTGCAAAACGACGCCGTTCTCCCGGTCAGCCGACACACGAGCTCCTTATCGACGTCAGGTGAACAAGAGAGCTATGCCACGAGCGTCAGATTAGGAGTTCTTGACCAACCATCCCCCGAAGTTACCCAGGCGAGCTTTCCTCTCCCATCTAGAGTATTCAATGATCCGACGACCATTTTGATAGAGTTTTACTTTAAAGAGACAGCCCGTCTATTCTCCTGTTACGACGGCTCCATGAATCCCTTTCGCACCACCGTGTTGCGTTTGTGGGATTCATCACCACTCCTTTACCGCACACTGCAGAGTATGGCGGCAGCCAACCTAGTTGAGGATTTCCCGCAGCTTGCTGTCTTGGGTCGCCGATTCCGCAGCGAGGCCATCCATATGCTCGAAAGTAGCGACAAAGCAACTGCCAACAGCGACCGCACCTCTGCAGGTACCACTTCGAACACGCTGCTCGCCATGTTGATGCTGGGCGGCTCAGCCAGCTGGCACGATCCTAAAGACCTCGGTTTACCCTTCTTCAACAAGATACGCAGGACATTGAAAGCGGTTGAATCAGAAAATAACGGGGTCGACTACCAGTTCTTTCATCGATGCATGATATACTGGGAGCTACTGCTTTCGTATGTGGCCGACACTGATCAGCTCGACGTCCTGGAAGTCAAGAGCAAGATGTACCCACAGGAATATCTCTCACCGGATCTTGTCCCACACCCCTGGACAGGTTTTGCGAAGGATACCCAGTTTGCCGTGCAAAGGGTTGGTCGCCTCATCCGCCAACAGCGCAAATTGGCGTTTTCGCGGCGTTTCACGTCCTTCTCCCACATCAAACAGCTCGAAGAGGACATGGCTGTAGCTAGCGAGCTCGAGGGGCTCCTTTCCGATATGCACCATCCCCTTGAATCTTGCGTCCTCGACCCCGAAGATCGCAATACGCCGGTCTGGCAGCTCCTGACCCTTGCCGAAATCTATCGCTCGGTCGGCCTAATACAGATCTATCACATCTTTCCCGACATTCTGGATCGTCGTTTGGCACGAGAAGGTGTATATGAATCGACCAAGCAGTCCAGTGATGATGCCCAACACACTGGAGGTGACACGACACAAAGAAGCTATCAACAGATACGCGACGAGTATTTGACAACATACGCAGTCAAGGTCCTAACCTCAATGAAAACACTCCCTCTGGAATCAGGAACCCGCGACTTCCAGCCTTTTATTCTCGTCTCATTATCCAGCGAGCTACGACTGCCAGTTTCCCGACCCGGCCCTGAGGATAACAATCCCATGGCAGGAATCACCTTGGAAGCGATTGAAACATCACGCATGCGCCACTTCATCAAGGGACGACTGGAATCTTTCCTGAATATTCTCCCGCCTAAGCCGATCCGAAGATGCCTTCAGATTGTCAACCGAACGTGGGAGCTTATGGACCAGAGGGCGCACATGATGATAGCTGAGAAACACGGACCTGCTTCGTTCGAGGACCCGCAAGCGGTGTATTGGATGGATGTCATGATTGAAAACGGATGGGAGACGACTATGGCATAGGCCTTGAGTATTGATGCCTAGATTGATCGTGCATCGATGAAAGAATCATCAACACCCTTAGAGTATGTTCAGCTAACTTCTATTCTTGCACACATCCTATCCTCCAGTTTAGTATAACACCGCCTTTCAAGAGTTTCGAAAGGGTGATAAGCTTCGTGGAACGCGGTGATGTCGTTACTCATATGATGTAGAGAGGCCTAACCCCGCCGTATTTAGCCTGAATTGCGGCTGATAGGCTGTCCACGTGGAGCTTCAACCTTTGAATAGATACCCATTTAGAATGAGAACTATCGAATCATGCACGCTATATAGTATCATCTCCGCTCACCCGGAAAACGGGGAATGTTGCACTGAGAAGAAGAGTGTGTGATGGAAAGCGGTAAGAAGTCGGTCGTATTGTCCGAGTTGGGAACCAATGCGGAATAGACTAGGGTGTTTTGAGGGTGGTGGATCGTTTGTAGGCAGCTGATGTTAACCAGAACCAAAATAATCTCTTTTGCGGCTGATACATCTCAAGGAGTATCTATTGATAACAATCATTCTCATCAACCCGATTAATTCATCGTGTCACTGATCTCCAGACAGCTTCATTGGCGGAAACGACGGCCCCACACTTCCGGTTCGGGGTCCGGAGGTCTGGCCCTCGGTCCGCGTCTCTTTGGTACAGCTGACCTCAAGCCTTTTGACATTAATCCATTACCTGCTATAATGCATTCTGGGCCAGTTTTCCTTTCGGAGTCCACAACATGAGATGGCAATGTTGATTACCTACTGATAAACATCCTCTCTGAGCTGCCCAATTTGCGTGTCCATCCAGCACAGCCAAATCCAACTGCTAACCTCTTTCTACACCATGCCGTTTGCCCCAAGTAGGCGGGTCACCTCCGGATGGTTGCCGGAACCTCACATGCAGGAGAGTTGCAGCCACTAGTCTCACGCGGAATCTCAACATCCGCTGCCATATTCACACTTCAAACCTGTAGGTTGCAGTATTTAAAGGCATCGTCACTTCTTCACCTCGGGACTTTAGATAAGCCATTTAGATCAAACGAAAAGAGTCCAGAATCGAAAACTTCCACCGCCGCGAACATGCGTCTCCTAAACCTCCTAACCACAGCCCTCAGCGGCACCCTCGCAGCGGCCGCCTCTCTTCAACAGGTGACCAGCTTCGGGGCCAACCCGTCAGGCGCAAAGATGTATATCTACGTCCCGGACAAGCTGGCAGCCAGCCCGCCCATCATCGTCGCCATCCACTACTGCTCTGGCACCGCCAATGCTTACTACTCGAACACACCGTACAAGTCATACGCAGACACATACGGCCTTATTGTGATCTATCCCGAATCGCCATACAGCGGGACCTGCTGGGACGTGAGCTCGCCGGCGTCGCTGACGCACAACGGTGGCGGCAACAGCAATGCCATCGCCAACATGGTGACGTATACTTTGAGCAAGTATAACGGCGATAAGAGCAAGGTGTTCGTGACGGGAACTTCATCGGGAGCTATGATGACGGTATGCTGTCCCTATAGCCGGTGAAAACACTAAACGAGCTGTCATTCTTGACCATGCCGGGAGCGTGGGCTAACAAAGATAAGAACGTCATGGCAGCAACCTACCCCGACCTCTTCGCCGCCGGCATCGCCTACTCAGGCGTTCCCGCAGGATGCTTCTACACCGGTACCGTGAACGGATGGAACTCGACTTGCAGCCAAGGCCAATCCATATCGACGCAAGCCGTCTGGGCGCAGACCGCGCTCAACATGTACCCGGGCTACAGCGGCGCGCGACCAAGGATGCAGATCTACCACGGCAGCGCCGACACCACTTTGTACCCCCAGAACTGGAACGAGACGATCAAGCAGTGGACCGGCGTGTTCGGCTACAGCCTCACGCCGCAGCAGACGCTCCCCGGCACGCCGAGCGGGCAGTACACCAAGTACGTGTACGGGCCGAACCTGGAGGGCATCTACGGCAGTGGGGTCGGGCATAGCGTGCCTGTGATGGGCGCGGAGGACTTGAAGTGGTTCGGAATCACGGTGAGTACTTCTTTCTATAAGCTGGTGTCTCAGAGAGTGGCATTGTGCTGACGAGTGAGTAGGGCGGATCGACACAGCCCGGAACGACGACACGGAGCTCGGCTGCGCCTCCGGCGACTTCGACGGCGGCCCCGCCCAGCGGCGGCGGAGGGTGCACGGCGAATCGGTGGGATCAGTGCGGCGGTAGCGGGTTCAGCGGGTGCACTGTCTGCGCGAGTCCGTACACTTGCCAGAAGACCAATGATTGGTATTCGCAGTGTCTGTGAGGTTGCAGCTTAAGGAGTGTTCACTCTGTTGCGAGTGATGAGCGTGGTTTATCCATACTTCATTTTACCTTTCTGCTATCGTTCTCGGCTAAATTCACTTGAACTTGCGAGTCGCTTGAGAATGTTCGTCATCGACGCTTCTTTTGCCAGTGCTGACAGCTTGTCTCTCGTTCCGGAACTAATGTAGATGGATTTGCTCAATGTGATCATGACAATGGGCAAAATCTCCGACTGCGAACAACTCCTCCGATATCAGAACGATGGCGTTCGGAACTACGGCGCTGCCACAGTTCCGTAAACCCGTAGTGCCGTTCCGTATTTCCGAGATCGATCCACCGGAGCCAGTTTACCCCCGGTCCGTGAGTGAAATCCGCCGGAGATACAAAACACTGCCCTTGACTTCCTCTGAACGATTAAGTCCTCGATTTCTCATCTACAGGAATGATAATAACCGCGCGCGCCGTTGCAAGCTAGATCCTTCGGCCGTGTGGGATTCAACAAGCTTGCTTCCGACCCGAAACACACGAGTAATCGGGGCCCACACGGCGGTCGCCGGTTGGTAATCCAGCGGCCCCACACCTCCCGAACTCGGAGCCGAACGTCCGATAGGCGATAAGCAAGCTGTCCAAGTCCTTCGCGACAAATGTCGTCAACGTGGAATGGACTTGACTCAGGTTCCGACATGGACGCTTTCGGATGGCGTCTTTAGCTGCCTTCAACCGCGCGGGGTGCTCAGCTCCAGTGGCTTTGGCATTTCGAGCTAGACCAGCCCAGCCCGCCTTTTGGCATTTTCCGGGCAACTCTCCTTCCATCTTCAGCCCTGCGTAATTGTTACGGGAGCTCGAATCGAGCCGTCCGCAGCTGCTAATTCTCACCCCTCACCTCGTGACCTTGAACTGCATATGGCAGTTGATGGTCGCAATGTCTCTGAGCACGCCTTAGCGACCGGGCGATCTGTGGCTGTTTTCAAGTGGACGGACGGGCTGACTGATTGTCAAGCTGGGTCGCTACGTAGATACCTGGTTCTTCCACGTAAAGATGCCAAGGAAACTGAAGGAACATTCTTACTTCAGATCTTTGAGGAGAAATCTGTTCGTCTCATGTCATTGACGATACCTGAAGAACTGGAACTTCAGATTTTTTTCGCTGTCGTCTGATTCGATGCTCTTCGAAACTGAGTCAATGGAAAGTCCATCAGATTAGATCGTGAAGGCCTTTTCCCCAAAAGAGAAAAAATATCCTGACAGGGGACCCATCAAAAAGCTGTCACTCGCAAACGCCCGGTAAGAACGTGTGCCATCCGACTCGCGTGCGCGCGCGCGCGCCCCGTGGCGGCGGCGTTTAGGAATTACGGATGTTGGTCCGTCGGCGTTGTCACTAGGTGTATTACTCGTCGCTCTCTCACACTACGCCTCTTCCTTGGTGAGAAATCAGCGACAAACTGCAAAAAATGGAGGGAGTTTTCATCATCAACGATACAACCCCCCACCATCACAATGGATCCGTCCCGACCCCTGGCCTTGCAAAATCGACCCTTACAAATTGCAAAACTGGACCAATCCCACGTGTAATTCCGAATGCCATGGGTCTCGCCGGTTTAGGGGCGTGTTTCCATTTTCCTTTCTTCCAAAGGGCCCCTCTTCTTCTCTCTATGAAGTTTAGCGTCCACGTCGGATATGGCGATTCTAGGAGTTCCCGCTCACATCTGCCGCCGCAGCGTCGACGGGTAGATCATTCTTTTTAGATACTTGAACCCAAGGCTGCCCTGCGACCCTGGCGCTGGTCTCGATTCTCTTGTCCCAGGACTGTTTGCCAAGCTCACGGTGTTGGAAGGAAACTCACCAACCGTCACGATGTCTTCGCCTTCATCGTCCGAGAAGCAGCACCGCAAGAGCGTCGACACGTTATCCGGAGACAGGACCGCGACTGCGACCCCGGATGCTCATATGACGACGAAAGAAGAGAAGCCAATCGCCGACGACTCGAGCGCATCACCAGACCAATCGAGCAGAGATGAGTCCGACGACAATGGCGACGGTCTCGCACCGCAGCAGACCAACGGCTCCGAGGTCTGGGTCGCGACCACGATGTCATTCCCCCGCGAGGCCCTTTTCGTAGCCATTTGCTGCATGGCGCAGTTTTGCACCCGTGAGTTGCGCACTCTCACCACGGCAGATGAGTAGATCACTGACAACCTCCCAGAGGCCGCATACATGGAAACCCTCGTCCTCCTCCACGTCATCGGCAGCTCCTTCAACGTCGACAACCCGGCCCGCCTCGCCTGGCTCGTCGCCGGCTACTCCCTGACCGTCGGCACCTTCATTCTCTTCTCCGGCCGCCTCGGCGACGCCTTCGGCTACAAGCGCATGCTCATCATCGGCTTCGCCTGGTTCTCCATCTGGTCCATGGTCGCCGGCCTCAGCGTCTACTCCAACTTCACCCTCGCCGTCTTCAGCCGTGTGCTGCAGGGAATCGGCCCGGCCATCTGCCTTCCCAACGCCCTTGCGCTCTTCGGCGCCGCGTATCCCCCGGGCCACCGCAAGGCCATGGTCTTTTCGTTCTTCGGCGCGGTCGCGCCCATGGGTGGTGTCGTTGGTGCCGCGATCGCCTCCGTGCTGGAGTTGGAGTGGTGGCCCTGGGCTCTGTGGGCGCTCGCGATCTGGCTTGCCATTCTGGCCGTCGCGGGATACTTCATCATCCCCGAGCCGCCGAGGAGGACACCCACCCCGAGAGGTTTCAAGGACTTGTATGTCGAGCTCGACCTCCCCGGTGCCTTGACGGGAATTGTGGCGCTGGTCCTCTTCAACTTCGCGTGGAACCAGGCGCCCATTGACGGATGGAAGACCGCCGAGGTGCTGGTCCCGTTGATCCTGGGTCTGGTCCTGTTCGGTGTCTTCGCCGCCATCGAGTTCAAGTGGGCGCCGAAGCCGTTGCTGCCGTTCGACGCCGTCAACGCCGACGTCGGCTTCGTGCTCGCGGCCGTTGTCTGCGGATGGGCGACGTTCGGCGTCTGGACGCTGTACCTGGTGCAGATCCTGCAGGAGATCCGGACCCTGTCGCCGCTGCTGACCTGCGCGTGGTTTTCTCCCGTCGTGGTCACCGGTGGCATCGCTGCCGTCATCACCGGCAAGCTTCTCGGCCCGCTCAAGGTCCGCCCTGCCATCGTCATGACCATGGCGCTAGTGGCGTTCACCGTGGGTGTCATCCTGACGGCCACCGCCCCGGAGAACCAGATCTACTGGGCGCAGATCTTCGTGTCGATGCTGATCATGCCGTTCGGCATGGACATGAGTTTCCCCGCCGCGACGCTGATCCTGTCGAATGCTGTCAAGCGGGAGCACCAGGGGATCGGTGCCTCTCTTGTCAATACCGTCGTTAACTACGGCATCGCTCTGGGCGTTGGATTTGCCGGAACGGTGGATGTTCACGTCAACCGCGGTGGTCAGTCGACGGAGGACAAGTTCATCGGCTTCCGCGGTGCCATGTACATGGGCATTGGTCTGGCTGGGCTGGGCTTGTGTGTTTCATTGACGTTCTTGGCGAGAGAGTGGAGGCATATCAAGGCCGCGAGGGTTGAAGAGAAGGCTTGAGCACCATGGAAGATTTCGATTTAGATTTAGAGGCGATATAGATGGTAGATTGCCCAGCGCAGCGATAGATATCCATGATTTAAGTAGATACATACACCCGTTATAATGGCATCCAAGATCCTTGTCGGCAACCGCGAATCTTGTACATCTTGTACCATTGCACAGGGAACATGAGATAGCTATGTGGAATGCTCGAGACATACTAAGCGTACACGTAGCAGTAGGGCCCGTCCAGGGTATCCAGCAAGCTCCCAAGTGTTGCGGGTTCTACGCCCAGGAAAGGCAACTCAATAAGATCATCGACCGTAGCGTTGCGGCTTGGCGGGCTATTGCCGAACGTGATAGTGCCGGAGATCGTCTTCGCCTGATCAAGATGGAGAGCCTGCCACAGCCAGTACATACGATCGACCATGGTGTGATGCAGGTAGAACGCCGGGTCGACGACGCCCGAGTACAGGTCGGAGTTGGAGCCGGAGATGGTCTGATGGCCTCCGGCATGAACACCCGGGAAGCCGTAGCTCTGGCTGTCAATGGAGGTCTGGAAGCTGGCGATGTCTTTGGCCGTCTCGCGGATGGTGGAGTTGAGAAGGGCGTCTTCGGTGTAGATGCGGCTGGCGAGCCAGTTGCTCAGATCACGCTTGACGCAGTGCGGGTTGTATCGGAGCTTCTCTTCGAGACCAACGCCGACGAGACCGTCTTGCTGGGGCTGGACGGGGCCGAGGTTCGCGGACAGGCTGCCGAGCTCGGGTCAGACTCTACTTGCAACAAGATGGGCTTCAGTCACGACGTACTTAGCGAAAGGTCCGGTGGCAATGCAACCGCCTCCATCGCCGGAAGGGATGTGAAAGCCTGGAGGGCCAATGGATCCGTTATGAGGCACAAAAAGGCCATCAGAACCCATGCTGGTTTCGGACCCGTCAAACACCGGGGACTTGCGGAGGTTGTCTTGGTAAGAGAACCAGTTCCAGTACTGAAGATTGTCAATACTCACGTCATTAGACGCCTGAGAAAGTCACTCACAGGAAGGTAGCCGGTGTAACCACACTCGTTCCTCAACGCCTGCTCGTAAGACCAGATGTAGTGTCTGTGCCAGGTCAAGAAGTTTCCCTGGCTCCTCGTCAGCAAGGTGAAATGGTCGGCAGTCGATCTTGTATCTTACTGTGACATGGACAGTCATGGTCTGATTGATGTGCTGCGCAGCGAAGTCGTCATAACGGTTGCGAGCACCGGTGTTCAGACTAGGGTCCGTCTGCGAAGGAGATGAGAAGAGACACTTGACTGCGCGGATGTAACTTTTTCTCTCGTCCCCGGTCAGTGCTTCCCTGATATCGGACCAAGGTCAGCCTGCCAAGTCTTCTACGCATCGTTGTGGGATGTTCACGGTCACTCACCAGCTCTTACGAACTGCAGCATTCTCCAACGTGCAGGTGCTGTTTCGCTTCAACACAGCCTCAGCCTCTGCTTCTCTGAGAGCATTGAATGCTTTGTCTTGAACGGGCTGGACGTAATCGGTCTGGTTGCCGGCGGCATGGGTCAGCCCGGTCACGCCCAGGAGGCCCAAGATCACCGCGTGATAGCCGGAGAAGTACATCGTTGAATTCGCCTTGAAGCGCAGGATATGACCCCGATCGAAAGTGAAAACGAATGTGATTTCGATGCGGTAGCATTAATCCGAAGTTGAAAATCCCCATTCATCGCGTTGCTTATATCTCTTCGGTGCCGGAGCAGTCCGTATAAGCAGCGGGACTAGTCCGAGCCGTCCCGTGGCACGCCTGCCGTTCCGGGACATAAGCCCGATCTGGTGCCTCCGAGACGGGGCCGTATCCAGCCAAGATGGACGCACTCACGGATAGCCTTGTAAATAGAAGCTGACAAACTTCAGTCAGATGAACTCTCTTTCCACTGAATCAAACTAGCATCGGACACATCAGTCGCCATTAGGATTCTAACCGTCCTTCGACCTGGAACGAAATAGTTCGTCTACTTTGAAAGCTTCTATAAACGCAAATTTCATTGGAAAATGATAGAAAAGAAGCATTGGATGTATGTCAATTCTCCCTTCTGTTCACGTCGTTGCACGGATTATCTGTCGTCCTTCATACACTTCAACCCGAGAAAGCTGGGCGTGTGGTGCTTGTCAATAACGGAAGCTTATTGCATCCGCACTTCATCGCCTGCGCTTTTGGGACTCATGACAACCCTTAAGCGATATGTTATGATCTTGGCATAGCGTTCTAGGCTCCTGACGGACCAAAGTCAGCAGAGTTCATCATCGGAGGACGGAAGATCCAGTCCGGCCTTGGATCGATGAGGTTGAAGCAAGGCATTTGAGTAGCATCGACCCCGCCCATCATCGGAGTTACGAACCTGCGTGGTGAGAGACCATTGAGTAAGCTTAAAGTAGCGGGGACAGCTTCGGTCGCCAAGCCCGTCTTCGGCTCTGCACAAGTTTATGCCCGTCGACACATAGCGCAAAGATTGTGTGATCGGTAAGGGCTCGGATCAATCAGTGGGGGGTTCGTATGATCGCAATTACAATTCATTACTCTTTCTGCCGGGGCACATCCACCGCCATCAGACCGCCTCCCGACATCCGATCATCGCTTCATCAATGTGCAGGTGTTCTGCTGCTGATTCTCGTCGTCTTCGGTCCACCAAAACTCCGTCTTTTTCTGAATCCCCGGTTCCAGTGGAATATCGCTATTGGAGCTTCTCGTCTCTGAGTTTCGCCTACGAGAACGGATCATTGTAGATGGAACTTCGAACCGATCGCCCCGGAGTTTGCTGTTGAGATATCCCGACTCGGAGGGATTGGAAAGGCCGGTCGAACCTCCGGGGATGGCGTGGGAATCACTGCTGCCGAAGAAGTGAACCCATATGGATCGGGAGAGAGCGAGATTCGCAGCAATGATGCCGAGAAAGAGTTCGAGGTTCGACCAGATTCCGGCGATACAGTAGGCCCCTGAATGAGTTGTCAGTTGTGGTCTCATGAAGTCTAGGTGTACTTACAGCTGAGATCCGTCGTCGAGATTCCCAAGGACGCAGCTCTTGCGATACCAAAGCCAGTCGCTCTGTGGCCTAGTCAGCCACATGTCCGAGATGGAGCTTCCTCTCGAGCACGACAAAGGGCTCTCGATAATGAGTACTCACGCTAAACCAAGACCCATCAGGAAGCACACAGACACCTTCGTCTGTCGGGGGATGTTGACGTTCCAAACCACATAAAGTGGAAGCAGTGAGCAGATCAGATCAGTTAGCACGGAATAGGCTATCATTCTCAAAAGTCAGTACTTGGAAATTCAAGTCCTCATGCCGGTACATGTTCTTAAGCGTTCGTCTTCGTCGTCGACACTTCCCGATGATGTTGGGGAAACATACCGATTGTGGCATAGATCGAGTAGATTCGGATTTGCGTAGGCCAGCATTTCGCAGATTTTCCTCGCCAGAACCCGGCTGGCTGACATTCGGCGATCAAGATGATGACCACGCCAAAATTGGTGATCAAGACTCCAGCCATGAGCGTGTAAAGCAGTATCTTCAACACCTTCGTGTCCTTGATTCGAAGGATCAAAAGGGAGATAGAGACCTTAAGGAAAGCTACCGCGATGAAGAGGAGGATCTGCCCATACCATCCGTACATGTTGATCATCATGTAGTCATAGTCGCTGAGATAGACTCGGTGTCGTCCGTTTCCATGCTGTGACTGTTTGATGCCAAAGGCAAATCGTGCGATGGCGGTGCCACCCGCGAGAACAATGGTCCAGTCATCCCAGCCGAGTTTTCGATTCGCTGCTCGTACCCAGAGTCGGAGACCAGTCGTGACGACGAGAAATGCCGTGAGGATGGCTGTCAGCGAGATGGAGACCGGACCAACGTTTTCGTCCGGAGGAATCGCCTCGTCTCGTTGGAGTAGACCTCTCGACATCGTCAGGACCGGTAGTAAGTGCTCCATCCTCGCTCGAACATTTGTGACGGGTCGTTTGTGAGTAGATTGCTGTTGCTCCTTTCCGACGTGTGGCGTCTAGAAACACGATTCCGTTGAGGACATTCTATCCAGGGGCAACTGAAGACTGTTTGTATATGGCCTTGAATGACCGGGACCAACCGTCAGACTTAGCATTCTCGATGATACACATATTTTACAAGGAATAACTGGGACAATCAGGTAATTCGTCCGCTTGATCAAGGGAGAAATGCAGGAGTAAGGCGCACTGGGGTCATATGTATTGCGACACCACTCGGCCGGTGTGGTGACTCGAACATCGATGTACTTTAGAGTTTTCGGGCCTTGCTACCTACAATTCATGAATGAAGAAGGTTGCTGGCGAAGGCCGCTCCGGAATGTGGAATTTCCTGCGCTGCCAGCCTGCCACGCAGACGCAAGGGATGTGGTTTACGATTGGGCCCTGGCTGGTTCCTTCCAGGCTTCCTGACTCGTATCTCCACCGAAAGTCTGGGCATTATCTTACGAAAAAGGTGAGATCGGAAAAGCCCCGCGACTTGAGAATTAGACAGAACGTAGAAAACATGAGACTTGACAGGTTGGTTCCCGTATAAAATGCCATTCCGCGGGAAGTGGTGAGACATGTCTAATTTGTGCCGCTCCCGCGCTGGTTGTCCATGAATATAAGTAGAAGAACTAGTGGGAAAACGTCAAACGTTCAATGTTGCCATTCTTTGGATCTCGTCTCGAAGTTCAACGGGTCCTATCAGCCAGGGCTACAAGACTGCAGTTGTTGGAGACAAAAGCTACCTTCCCGGTCCTTCCATGATAACGGCCCAGCCCGCCTCCTTTTCGGGAATGCAACTCATCCGTTGCAACAGTGCGTTGATTAGAATCCACAGCCAGATATCGGAAGGGGAGATCACCAGTCAACTACAGAGTAAGCTATGGCAATATATTTCTGTGTACTCACGAAATCCACGACTCTGACTGCTGTTCCAGGAGGAACAACTCTGCGAAACATCTCTCTGAAGCAATCGATGGTGGTCGCCTTCATTCAAGCTCAATTCTTCAGCATAGCCGACATATCCTCCCTCTTCCACGCCACCTTGGCGCATTAGAATGGAGGATTTGAAGGAACAAAACCCGAGCACCCCATGTCAGCGCCAGCGAATGCCAGACCAATGTTCTTCCCGCAGCTGCCGCGTCGCTACCGGCGTGGAGTTTGCGTTAGGGGGCACGACCGGGGTAAATGGCCGGATCCCTGCCTCAACGCCCGACAACTGTGTCTCCTCCTCTCCTCTTCTTTTGAAAATCAAGAAAGCTGAGAGGACCAACAGATTGGACCCTGCAGGCACTAAAGGTTCGGGGTGGCACTCAATGTCTGCGGGGGCGTTCTTTAGCGATGGAACCTCACCTCGCGTTCACTCCACCCGGGAGAGAACCAGACCGGTCACCTTCGAGTTCCGCTCCATGTTTCCCCCACCGAACCTCCAAGATTTACTTCGGAGGCCTTGATATACTTACAAGGGCCGATATTGAGGTTCGTGGATTTGGCCCTGCTCTTCCAAGGATCGCTGGCGTAGGATGGGCCGATGTGATGGATGAGATGGCAAATTGTATCTCTTTATCGCGCATCGACTCGTCATGGGCACCCCAGAGTCTTTCATACAAAAGGTCAACGGAAGCTTTTCCGGAGCAACCGTAGACACCTCAGACCCTCGTTTCTACCTGACTCAAGGGCCTTTTCAGCTCGTGTTGGGCAGACCGCGATCGTCGTCAACATCCTTTCCCGCGACGTTCATGCCACCATCTGGTCCGACGGAAGGTATGTCTGTCTCACATTCACAGCCCTACCCGCAGCGAACTGGATGGTGATTCGGTGAATCGCGACTTTGGCATCACAACTCACATGGCGCACAGATAGGTAATTTCACACAGCGGTAGTCAGCATGCTCCCTGTCGTCCTGGTCACATCTCTGCTGGCCAGCGTCGCGTTTGCGGCGCCCAGCCAGCCAGTCACTAAGGCATACGACTATGTAAGTTCTAATCTAATGTTGTCAGCTACAAAGGGTATCAGCCGGGATGTTAACGAGTCCTCAAGATCGTTGTTGGAGGTGGCACAGCCGGCCTCGCTCTCTCAACGCGCCTCAGTCTCGGTCTGCCCAATGCGACGGTACTTGTCATCGAAGCGGGCGAGGCAGGTCTCGGCGACGAGCGAATCGAGATTCCCGGCCGTAGAGGCTCGACCTTCAACTCAAAGTACGACTGGAACCTGACCACCGTCCCTCAAGAGGGTTCCAACGGACGCGTTTGGGTCCAGACCAGAGGCCATGTTCTTGGTGGTAGCTCAGCGCTTAACCTCTTCTCATACGACCGAGCGTCCGCTCATGAATATGACGGATGGGAAGAGTTGGGAAACCCTGGTTGGAACTGGGATTCCATGCGTGCCGCCATGATGAAGTCGGAAAACTTCACCTCGGCTAACACGCAGTACTACACCGGAAACGAGGGCGTCGGAGACTCAGGTCCCATCAAAGCCTTGATCAACCGACTCATCCCTGAGCACCAGGCTGGACTGATTCCGGTCATGAACAGTCTTGGTATTGAAACCAACCTGGAATCTTTGAACGGCAATCCTCTCGGAGTTCTTTATTCCCCGAACAGTATCGAGCCAGAGCACTACAACCGGTCCTACAGCGCCAACGCTTACCTTCCCTTGGCAGGAGGTAACCACTACGTGTTGACCGAGTCTAAAGTAGCCAAGGTCAACCTCGAGACCGCCACAGATGATATTCAGCGTGCGACTGGCGTTACGCTTATTGATGGCACTGTTCTGACTGCCCGTCGTGAGGTTATTGTCTCTGCGGGTGGTCTTCTCAGCCCGTCGATTCTCGAGAACTCGGGCATTGGCAACGCTGAGGTTCTGTCTTCCGCTGGTATCAAGCAGATCATCGATCTTCCCGGAGTCGGCGAGAACCTTCAAGACCACATTCGAATCCAGAGTTCATACGAGCTCACCAAGAACTACACCGGATACGACCGCCTCAAGTATGACACCACTTACGCTGCCGAACAGCTACAGCTCTGGTGGGAAGGCAAGACGTCACAATATGGATATTCCGGCAGTGGATACACGTTCACGAACTGGAACCAGGCACTTGGTGACGACGGCGAGGGTGACCTTCTCGTGCTTGCTCACGAGGCCGTCGGTGCTTCAGACCATCCCGTCGAGAAGAAGAAGTTGCAATGGCTCAACGATACCTCTGTGCCGCAACTGGAGATCCTCTTCAGTGATGGCTATACCGGCGTCAAGGGCTACCCGACACAAGGAAGCGAAGGGTACGGAAAGGATTACGTGACTCTCATCGCGGCCATTATGCACCCTCTCAGCCGTGGAAACGTTCACGTCAACCCGGCCGACCCTCTTGGACCTCCTCTAATCGACCCCAAATATCTTTCCCATGAGTACGACCTGCAGGCTGCAATTCAGGCTGTCAAGAAGTGCCGCCAGGTTGCGCTCACCGAGCCTTTGAGATCGACCTGGGTCTCTGAGTACGAGCCTGGCCTGAACATCACGACCGATGCGCAGTGGAGGGACTTTGCCTTGAAGACCACCTTGTCCATCTATCATCCTGTCGGCTCCTGCGCCATGCTTCCAAAGGAAGACGGTGGCGTCGTGGATCCTACCTTGAAAGTCTATGGGACCAGCAATCTCAGAGTTGTTGATGCTAGCATCATGCCTGTCTTGATCTCAGCACACATCCAAACTGCCGTGTATGGCATTGCAGAGAGAGCAGCAGAGATCATCACCGAGGAAGCTTCCAAATGAGTTGGATGCACAGGGTATGAGAGAGATTAGATGTATGTACATATATGAAATGAATTGCATACATATTCAAGTCACTTTGGCCTAGGTATCGTTATTACGAGACTTAGCCTTACAACCCAATGCCCTCAATTCTTCACCGTCGAGCTTGTTTCCACTCCTTCAACCATGCCTTGACAAACTCGACCTCAAAAGCCTGTGCCTCCTTCACAGGACCCGGAGGAAGCTCGGCCGTCGTTTCGTTCTTGAAGAGGCCGTTCTCATCCCAATGATGGACTGCGCCCCCTCCGATGACAAGATTCGGCTCCTCGGTTGTTGATTCAGGACGAGGCAATCCGATCTTGTTGGGAGTAGCTTGCCTCCATGGGTCCGACTCGCCATCGATGATAGCTACACGAGGGTAGCTGAAGTTGTACCCGCCGTACTTATTAATGGCATCCACGTTCGGCAAGGTGGTAATATTGAATGCCTTGCGGCAGATGACGGTTGAGTATTCGAGGTCGATCGTCCGTGAGATCAACGGCAATTGAGTCTCTGGCACTCCAGACCCCGTTTGGAGATATCCCCATCTAGAGTAACACTGTTAGATCACTTTAATCCATCAGCTTTCTGGAGAATTCACTTACTGTGTGCAGTATTGGTATGGCCAAAGACGCCAAGTCTGGTTGATATCATCCGCTGCGTAAGACTCATCGGAGCCTGGGCCGAAGCACTCGTCTTGATCGCCGTCACATCGAGAAACAGTGGTGAAGTCGACGTAGCCGATGTAATTCTTGAAACGTGTTGCCAACTTCTCCGTCTCTTTCTCGTACCCACCGGTGGCCAGGAGCTGGCGAATAGTAGAATCGAGGCTCTCAGTCTCAGGCCAAATAACCTCGTCCGAGGTCATGTTGCCACAGTATCGGAGGAAGCCTCGACTATCGATGGCTGGGTCCCAGTTACGGCCCTGCAGCCCTGCGATGCCTCCTTGAATGGCGCTTCCAAAGTCGGCGCTGTTGGTGACGTTTTCCAGCCCGAAGGCTGTTTTCAACAAAACGATGTCATCTTCCGTAGCGTTGCCCTTTTGGAACAAGATGTTGTCGACCACGTGCGTCAGCTTCTGGGTCGTCTCAGCGCAGTCACCCGGCGCATAAAGCCGCGCTGCCTCGTAGTAGGCCCAGAAGTCGACCACAGCTGCCGTCACACCGGACGACGAGATGGCACCCACGAATAGCTCGGGGTACACCTTGCGGAGAAACGCGACGAAGGCGCCCGCATACGAACCACCATACACTATCCACGGCGTGTCAGGGGCGGTCAAGCTGACATTCGAAAGTTTGCCAGGGAATTTAATGTTCTTTGCGAAATAGGCGGTATCAGCGAGAGCCTGGTCCGTCGTCAAGAACCGGAGGTTTTCGGTGCTGAAGTCCGGCGTCGGAACACTTCGGCCGTAGTAGCGGTGCTCCAGGATCACGCCGACTCCGTTTGTCGCTTCCGCCAGAATAGCGACGATGCCCTTCTGCAAAAAGGGAAGTCGACCTTGGCCGCTCGTTTCGCCTGCTGCTAGTGCAATGACGGGGCCGCCGGGCTTGTAGAATCTGTCATCGTACCAGTAGCGAAGAGGAAAGGACGCGTCCGAGTGAGGTTCGTAGAGCGAATCGTTGTGAAAATGATCGACAGGCACTGAAAGGTTGTAGGCCCGGTAGAGGGTCGAAGGATCCGGAGCTCCAGGGCCAGCTTCATTCTGGAATAGTCGGGACGCAGCCGGTCCCGCGACTTCAGGGGTGGATTCCTTCCGGAACTCCCTCCACATCTCCGCGGGCCCGAGTTGGGGTCCAAGGGCGGCCGAGACCCGAACGAAGCAGAGAAGGCCGGCGGCCAACCATGATGGAGTCATTGGTAGCCAAAATCGACAGGCGATACCTGGGATGAAGTTGAGACGAGAGCTGAGGTGCTCAACCAGCCCCGCGCGAGGCAAAGCAGCTGTATTTGAGCTCTCTCTGTATTTCAACTATCCGCGCGAATTGCAGATCTTCCCCGTGGGTTCCGTAGCGTCGTACGAACAGCCAGGGCCATATTGCGTTTTGTTGGGGCAAATGCTACCTAACTTATCGTAATTTTGGTCATACTTTGTGCCACCAACCTATTGAGAGTTTGCTGCGTTTTCTACCTTCCCGAAAGGCACAAACTCATGCGCGAAATGGACCGAGCCAAGACAGGCCAACCGGCTTCCGACGTCATGTATCAAAAGTCCCATGTTCGGCCACACAGACATCTCGGGCGCGACCTACGCATCGGCGAGCATCCACGCTGCCAAGATCGGAGGTCTGGCCCGGGACAAGAATCTTGCATAGCGCTTACGAGCTTAGCGACAATTGGTTGGTGAAGTTCTCGAGACATCGTAAGGGGCCAGTTAATAGATGAATCCGCGAAGAAATTTCATCCATCATTGAAGCGAGCTTGAGGTGTTGCGGGATTTGTGAAGTTGCTTCAACATAGGAAAGCCATTAGACATACGAAATTCAATATTCTCATCTCGTCATTAAGATACTTGACTTGCCCTTTGGTAGTAGAACCAATCCATCACATCTATGCCTCATCGAGTTTAGCACACAGTATGATCGCGCTCAAGCTGGGTTCGGGAAATCGAATACTCACTCGTAAGCATCGAATGAGTACTTTAACCATGTTTAAGCCTTCCTAGAATGAATGCAACATGAAGTAGGAAGAGGATCTATGCGCTTTTCAAAAATGCATTAATGGCTTCCAGCCAATCGCGCACGAACAATGCCCAAAGCCAATGCTATGACAGTGAGCAGCGACAACAAATCATTGACTGTGGTCATTCTAGGTTGTTAATGGAACTACCGACGCTTAGACAGACCCCGGTGAATGATGAAGAGCACAAAATCACTGGCCAACTCCCGGGATTCAGTGCGAGACGACACCCATTTGGTAGCGACCATCGAATCGATCACTTCCGCGCGATGTTGTAAACTGCGGACAAGCAACTCACTTGAGTTCCGGGACAGAAAACGGCTCGTTTTCGTCTCATCTCACCGGCCCAGTAGATCTGCGAAACCACCACTCCGCCGGCTCGTCCCGAACTGGCAAGTTCATCCCATCACAAGCTTCTGGGCGAAATTGTGCGAAACTTAGTGGTTGACGGTTCTGCCATGTGGGCTTCTGACGGAGACTAGCCCGGAATTTTGAATGCCCTGAAACTCAACTCAAGAACGGTCATCTACTCCTGCTATGATCTCTGGTGATCTATCACCAGCTTTTCGGCTCACCGATCTTGAAAGCCCACCAAAAGATTGGAAAGATCAGTGAACGTTTCTCAACTCTGGTTGTTGCGAATGCATATACTAATTGGCACTTTTGAGCACACCCATCATTTAGACTCAAAGCATCAGACCTCACGTGAGCTTCCATCGAGCGCAATAATATGCCTCTTAACCAGGGTATGATAACCTGTTTCACACGTACTAATCTAGGTGATCTGTAAATGAAAGCCTAGCATTGTATTTGAAAAGTCCTGGACGGGTGCCTACCAGAACACCGGGAGTAGATGTCAGTACGTCAGCCGATGCTGATGGCTGGTTTTGAAGATCATCGAGAGGAGTGGTGGTTTTATTGTTGCCCGTCTGCTCAGACTAATGATGTACTTCCACGTAAGAAATTGACGCCGTGAGCCAACAGAACTCACACCACCCCAGAAACCAAGTTCGTATCACGTCTGATTGAAACCTTTACACCCTAACAGTCATCTTGTAATGTGGCTTGGATCACTTGCCGGCACGGGTATGAATAAACATGAGAATCTATGAGAGAGCCATAGCAGCCTCTTGTGCCAGCCTCCCCAATTCATCCGTTCAACCCGGGATGTGGCTGATCCATCGCCGTCATCCGAAGCCGATATCGTTCACGTTGCCGGCCCGGTGCGCTAAACACATCATCCTTGTCGCCTTCCTTATCCAGAGCAAAAGTCCCCGCAAACGCAGATAAAGTCCAGAAACACAATTGGCCAACGCTGCTGAATGACCTGAATGACGGCCGACGAGCGAGGGCTGACCCAGTCATGCCTGCCGTAAAGCCGATTATCCCTCCGTATCACTCGTGAAATCGAAGAACCAACGCGATCTCGCCCCCTCCGAAACCCCTCTCATCGGGCGTCTTCAAGCCTGGGGTAATTGATAGGAAAGATAACACGCAGGGGTCTGGCCTCGTCCATTTCCGCGCAGGTACGCGTCCGTTGCGAGCGGTCCCGGACGATGGCTCCCCTTCATTAATGCCCGCGATGCCGCGCCGGGCGCTACTCTCTTGGCTTTTCTTGGCCCTTCCCTCTTCTTGGCACTCGTCTTTCGTTCTCATCGAGGCTCTGCCGTAGCTATCGTCACAATGGCAGCCGACATAAGCCATATGCCCCCTTCATACGAGGACCCCGAGAAGTCCATTCCGTACGAGAGTCTCGGCGTCAAAACGGCGTACAATTTTCACGGTCAAGATGTCGAGCTCGAAAATGGGCATCTCGCGGAGCTGGAGGTCGACATGGACCGAGTCCTAGAGAAAGCAGAGACCGAGGGCGATTACGATGCCGATACCTCTCCATTTCCCCAGGTTCGAGCGGTGGTGCCGGAGACGGATGACACAGCCATCCCCGTCAACACCTTTCGCGCCTGGTTTCTAGGTATCGTACGTCGTATTTTCACCGGATGCCATGATAGTCGGTTCCAAATGCTGATTTTCCTAACAGGTCTTCGTGTTCCTCGGTGCAGGTGTGAATCAGTTCTTCTCGCTGCGCTACCCCGGTGTCCATATTGTCTCCCTCGTCGCCGAGCTACTGGCATTCCCATGTGGTGTTGCGCTCGCCAAGATCCTCCCCATCAGTCGATTCAACCCGGACCGCCATTTCAACATCAAAGAACACGCTCTGGTTACCATCATGTCGAATGTGTCTTTCGGCTTCGGTTCAGCCGATGCGACGAACCTGATCCAAGCCGCCAGACTCTACGGTTTCCGTATCCCTGCCGGCTTCTCCGTGTTGGTTGTACTCTGTTGCCAGCTGAGTGGATATGCCGTCGCCGGTCTCGCCATGCCTTGGCTGGTCAAGCCCGCGAGCATGATCTGGCCGGGAGTCTTGAGCAACGTCGCTCTGCTCAGTTCATTGCATTCCAGGGCCAATGCCATTGCAAACGGATGGAAGATTACTCGTATCAACTTCTTCATGGTTGTTGGCGGATGCGCCTTTGTTTGGTACTGGTTCCCCGGCCTCATCTGGACTGGTCTCAGCTACTTCACATGGATCTGCTGGATCGCCCCGAACAATCGGGTAGTCAACAATGTGTTCGGCATGGTCACGGGCATGGGTCTCTTCCCGCTGACGTTCGACTGGTCCATGATTGCATACAACACGAACCCGCTGTTGAGCCCTCACTGGGCGGCTGCAAACGTCTTCTTCGGGTTCGCCATCTTCTTCTGGGTCGTGACGCCGGTGATCTACTACACCAACACTTGGTTCACCTCGTACATGCCGTTCTGCACGGCGGATGTGTATGATCGTTTCGGCCAGCTGTACAACGTCACCGAGGTTCTGACGAACAACGAGTTTGATCAGCAGAAGTACGCAGGCTACTCACCCCCGTACCTGCCAGCTACGTTTGCTTTCGTCTACGGGCTGTCTTTTGCTTCAATCACTAGGTTAGTTCCATGGTAAACACGACGAAGAACTCCGCACTGACCGAAGAACAGCGTCTTATCTCATGTTTACTTCTTCCACTGGGACGAGATCAAGCGTGCGATGAAGGGCACCCTCAAGCTCGACATCCATGCGCGTTTGATGCAGTCCTACAAGACCGTCAAGTGGTGGTGGTGGGCCGCCATCCTCCTCGCCGTCTTCGGAATGAGCATCGGCACTGCTGTCGGCTACGATACCGGCCTCCCCTGGTGGGGAATCATCCTCGGGTTCCTCATCCCGGCTGTTTACATGGTTCCCTGCGGAATGATCCAGGGTGTGACGAACGTGGACGCCAACCAGCTCAACGTGCTTTCCGAGTTTATTGGCGGATATTTGTTCCAGGGCAAGCCGATCGCCAACATCCTCTTCAAGATCCTGAGCACCGACGTCGTCGGCCAAGGACTGTACTTCGCAGCGGACATGAAGCTGGGCCACTACCTCAAGATCCCGCCCAAGACCCTCTTCTTCGCCCAAGGACTGGCCACCATTCTGGGTGCCCTGACCCAGACCGGAGTCACCCTGTGGATGCTGGGCAACGTCGAAGGCATCTGCACGGAAGACCAGCCCAACGGCTTCTCCTGCCCCAACGGCCGCACCGTCTTCTCGAGCTCCGTGATCTGGGGACTCGTCGGGCCGGCCCGCCTGTACTCCGTCGGAGCCATCTACTCGGGCCTGCTCCATTTCTTCTGGATCGGGCTCATCCTGCCGCCCATCACGTACTTCGTCTGGAAGAGGACGCGCTCCGAGTTCGTCCGCAAGATCAACTGGCCGCTCATCTTCGTCGGGACGTACAACGTGCCCCCCGCGACCGGCATCAACTACTCTTCGTGGTACATTGTCAACCTGATCTTCAACAAGATCATCTTCCGGAGATTCTACGCTTGGTGGACCAAGTACAACTACGTGCTCGCCGCCGCGTTGGACACGGGCCTGGCTATCAGTGGCATCGTCATTTTCTTCGCAATTACCTATGGTGAGTTCGCACAATACCTTGACCAGACTGAATAGCAGGACTAATCCGCATATTTAAGGCCCGAATGTACAGTTTCCTGACTGGTGGGGAAACACCGTCTGGCAAAATACGGCTGATGGGCTGGGAATCCCTTGGAAAGATATGCCTGACGTGGGATACTTTGGTCCTGCCAACGGGACATGGTCTTGATCCCCTCAAGCTGCGGAATCATCCTGGCTTGAGACCTAGTTATAATGTGATTTAATTAATTCAGCCATTGAGGCTACTGTTCGATGTCGTCGATCACTAAGCGGATCAACAGCGGAGATACCAGAGTTAAGCGATACGGTGGACAATAACCGCCTGAGTGAAGAAAACCGAGCTGGAACGAGAACGACTCTGATCCAAAGGTGCACAGTCACAATCTACCTAGAGCTATGGAATATATTGAACATACGCCCCTACTGTCCGGCTTCCCCAAGCAAGTAAGCTCCAATTAGATCCTCCAGCCTCCAGTCCCGCTCGCTCGGCTTCTGGCCATCCTCCACCGTCTCACCCAACCCAAGATCTGACCGGATTGAAGTTCAGCAGACTTGCCTTTTCAAGTTAGCCCAAATTTTGAGCTGACCACCAACTCATGGGTCCGAGGTTCATCTCATTCCTGTAAACGTTGGTCATTGGTTTACCGCGTTGTGCTACTAGTGCTATGCGAACATGAATCAGGCGACTCCGACAATAGTCAGCAGCCGAGGTCGGCATTTCAAAGTCCCGCCAGAAAAGCGGCGACGATTGATGCTGCCGTTGGAGAATTAATCCAGACCATTTGTCTTGGCCGTAATCGCATGAAGACCATGAGAATCACTTAGGGATGCATTCAAAAGTTCAGACGATACAACATGGTATATTGGTATAGTATAGGTAGAGAATATGAGATGGCTTCACGAGGATGCTCACTCAGTAGCCACCGTGATCAATGACTCTCAGCTGGCACCCTCACATCAGCCATGCAAAAGTAGGCAGCACGTCTCCGTCGTTTCCGTGTCCTCGTGACATTAAAGATTTATCCAACAGCAATCAGAAACCATCATGCTCAGTCGTTCAGGCATTTCGTCCCCCATAGCGAGAGAGGTTGCAGATCTAGACGTCCTGGACGTTGACAACGTCGCCGTAGCGGTCGACGGCAACCTGCTTCTTCTTGGTGGACTCCTTGACGGGGTTCTTAGCAGCAAAGATGTGGTCGAGTTCCTCGAGCTGTTGATCGTATTAGTACGTGTTGCATTGGATTTTACTAAGGATGAGTTTCGACTTACAGTGCGTCCCTTGGTCTCAGGAATGTACAGCCAGATGACGAGAGTCTGGACGGCGTCCCAGATGGTGAAGATGATGTACGTCTTCCACGCAATCTTCTCCATGGACACGGGCCAAGCGAACTGGTTGAGAAGACCAGCAGCGTTGACAGCCAAGTTGGAGAAAGCCATACCCTTGGCACGCATCTCGAAGGAGAGGACCTCCACGGGGTAGAGAGCCTGAAGGGGCGTAATACCGACAGAGTAGACGGATCCGAACAGGAAGATCATAGCCAAGCAGGCTTGCGAGGCGGCGGGGTTGTTGAAGATGGCGGCGCCGCTGTCTGTAACACCGGTCTGGGATTGAGACAGGATTCCGGAGGCAATGGTCATGCCGAGCCAGACAACAGTGCAAGCAGAGAAAGAGAAGAGAAGAAGCGGGCGACGGCCAACACGGTCGACGAGCATGGCACCGAAGATGGCGCAAGCAAACTGTTGGCACGAGTTGATGAGAGTGATGTTGGCCTGCTGGATGGGGTGGGAGTAGCCAGCGGTGTCAAGAACGGATCCGAGGAAGTAAGAAAGCACGGCGTTGCCTGAAGCGCTGAGTTAGTCTCAAGAAACACTTTCACTGCGAATAGAGGGTATCTTACCAGCCCATTGTCCGAAGATGGAGACGCACATGTTGCAGCAAAGACGGTAGACGGAAGAGCGGTTGCGGAACAGAGCGCGGTAGTCCCACCAGCGCTTGTCAGCACCGTCCATGTCAAGGAGTTCCTCGTACTCGTGAAGTTGAAGCTTGACCCAGGGAGAGTCAGGGTTGCCGTTTCCGTGGTACTTGGTGAGCACGGCGGTGGCCTGTTCCTTCTTGTTGTTGACAAAGAGCCATCGAGGAGACTCGGGGAGGAACATGCAGAACAAGCAGATCAGACCGGAGAACAGTGCTTGCATCCAGGTGATCAATCTCCTATGTTTGAAGCACATTAGCATGCTTACTCGTTATTCGACCGGATTGGGGGTCACAAACCAAGAAGCGTCTCCCTTAATGTCAAGCGCGCCACGGGCAGTTCCCGACGCGACAATGGCACCAGAAAACCACAGAGTGTTGTACATGGCACCAACGACTCCGCGGTAGGCGGGGTGGTTGATCTCGACAACGTACATGGGTCCGGCAGAGGCAGCGATGGAGACACCGAAACCAAGGAGGAAACGGCCACCCATGAATTGTCCGGTGCCGTTGGCGGTACTTGATTCAATGTTAGCATTCTTGATTTCATGTCCAGCTCATAGAGTCACAAACCCTTGAATGCAAGTTCCGATGATGATGATGAGGGCTCCGATGAGCATACCGACGCGGCGTCCCCAGGTGTCGAGAGCAGGGCCGACGAAAGGAAGAGCAACGACACCACCGATTTGGTAGATGGAAGAGATAATACCAGCCCAGATACCATCGTTCTTTGCGCCGTAGCGTTCCTTAAAGGAGGGGTTTTGAAGCAGGTTGTTGATCAGAGAACCGTCGTATCCGTTCATGGTCGAGCAGAAGAAACCGACGAGGGAGAAGGCATAGATGAGAATCTGAGCCTTGGTCCAGGCGCTGGGAGGCTCCTTGATCATGGCCTCGTTGAAGGCCTCGGAACCAGTGACGACCTTGGTCTGGACCTCCTTCTACAGAGCACAGGCATGTTAGTAAGAGCCCGATGATGTGAGTATGAGAAAAGGGATCATCGTCACTTGCCTTGTCGGAGTCATGGTCGTCATGATGAGGTGAGATGGTGTTGACGGTATCAACCTTCTCGGCCATTTTGGCGGTTGGTGGCAAGCTGCCGGAAAACAGTCTCCTTGGTGGTGTTGACTGAAGGAGGATACCTCGAATTGCCGATTACCACAGACCGTGCTGCGAGTAATGGATGTTGAAGCGATGGGCGGATGGAGGGAGGATGAGGATGGAGAGCTCGAGAGGAACCAGCCAGGGATCGCGGGACAGGCTGAGGTTTTATGATTTTCGGCGTCTTGGTAGTTGGTCCCTGGGAGACGGGATGAGGAGTAACAGTCCGATGGCATGGTGCTTTGCAAGAGCGAACCCCAACTTCTGATTCCCCATCATCCTTACCCTACCTTGCCTTGCCTTGCCTACCTTAGCCCGGCCGTTTCGCGCCTACCATCCATGCCGCATGCATGGGTGTGGGGAGGTGGAAGGAAGACCGGGCCACTCTCACCTGGGACCGAAATGGTGGCTGGCCTGGGCAAATCGAATCCTTTCTTGCTTGGACAAGCATGTCGTTGGTTGTACCACCCTCTTCCTGCTCACGCCCCCCATGTTTGTGCCTCCCCTGGCTCTTTACGGGTTGCGAAGGGCGGAGGAGATGCAGATGTTGCTTGCCACTGGGCCGATGGACCAGTCCACCAGCACCCGACAGATGGGCAGCCCGAAGACCCTCGCCGGTTCTCGCCTACGGCTATGTGACCAGCGACTGGAGATTTCTCATCGTGAATCTAAGTGTGGCTGTCTTGAACCGTGACACTGCTTGGCAGGTACCAAAGATTCGTTCTCTGAAGGGTTTGATGGCTGCATCGCAATCAAAGTGAGTTAGATTGAGTGGGCGTCTAGGCAGTTCATCGACATCCATGAGGACGGCCTGTCTGCGCTGCGTGTCTCAATTAGCGTGGAGGCAACCCCAAATTCCCCAAATTCTCTCCACGGCTGGTTCATCCAGTGCTGTGCCGCGTGTGCTGTACAGGCCGTGCCGGGGCCGTTGAAGGATCATTTGTCCAGCTGCTCTGCGAAGACGAGAACATAGACCAGACGAAACGGGCCGGCATGCGGGAGACTGGCCGGTGTTGGTTGAAGGTACCTTGATGTTGGGCTTCGAGTTTCAATACGGCTACGAATACATGTACAATCTGTCAATGGCGTCAGGTGGAAGAAAAAAACACATTGTTCTGCCCATTGCGATTCCCTCTCCGGATCTGCGGGTCGAAACACTCCGCGAAAAAGACCGGGATGTTCGCGGATGCTTGGTTGTCTGCGTTCTCTCTCTCGTTGCTGTGTGTTGGAGAGCCCGAAGAAGGTTATGGATAGAGTGGTGAATCTGGGGGAGAGTGTGGGCGTGTGGAGACCGGAATGGAGATGCTGCCCGTCTTGCCTCGAGTTGGCCAGGTTATTCTGGTCGAGGCCGGGCGCGGTGTACCGCGCCTATTCGGAGATATTTTTGTAGTTGGCAATAGCTTCTTTCAGCTGGACCCAAAGCTCCAGGACATCGAACAATTGCTGGACCGTTGCGAGCGCCATCCCGGGATCTAGAGCTCACGCAGCCGAACACACGAACCAGTCGCATCCAGGGCACGCGGTCGGCTGGGTGGCGTCTGGGTTGGCTGGGGAGAGGGGCGATGTGGGTGACCAGAAGCTGGAGGGAGATCTGGAGAAAGAAGCCGCCAAACCAAAAAGAGATAGCAAGGGGTCAAGATGAGAGGATCGAAAGTCGTCTCAAGCCGGCCCGTCTTTCCATGTGGCCTGAGCCAACGCCTGATGGATGGCTGTCACTTGCTGGTGTCTTCAGCTAAAATTGCTGAGAGAGTCTGGCTTCTGAGTGTCTTACGAAGAAAACTTCGCGGCGTTACCCCTGCCACTCAGCCAATTTCGTCTGGGGAAAGTAATGTACTATCATAATATACTTGATTTGACGCATTATCGAGGAGGGTTTCGAAGTATCTAGCAATAATGAGCAACTAAGCATCTTGAGCAAGCCCTCAAGTTGTTACCGAAACAGTCGTTGCGAAGTTATCAGTAACTCGACGGAAGAACTCTTTTTCTTTCACGTGTACAAATCAATATCTCACCCGCAAATTCCTATCTGTTTGATATCGCGAATAACTCATCGAATGGCCATGTTCATCCCCAAAGTCCCGTCGATTCCTCTTCCTCATGCCCGCACGCTATGCCTAACTGGATGACGGGCCGCCTTCCTCCGCCCTAAATCTCTCCTCAAAGCGGCAGACCACGCCGGCGAGCACCTCTAGACCCTTTTCTACTGGGCCAACGCAGCCAGTCTCCGTGATCGCTGGCACATCCCGGTGTGGCCCCCTGCGTGTTCAACTTCCATCCTCTTCACGTTGGCTGGGACTTTGAAATTCAGCATTCGCTTCTGTCGATTTGGAAACCATGACTCCAAGCATGCCATTCGAGCAGACGCGTACGGGTCCCTCCTGGTCTCTCATGACACTTCGACAATTGCTCTGCTAGTTACCTCCGCGGTTTGTTGCCGCTCCATGCCGCCGGCAACGGCAGCCTGTCATTTCGATTCATCTCCTCGTCGGCCTCTTCGAAATCTGAATGGCCAACACTGAGTGGTGGAATCCCGCCCTGCAAGAAGGCCCGACCATGATTGAGACACCATGCACACGCGACCCGTCGACGCGGATCTCGTAGCCAGCTACCCTGGTCCTTCCTGCCTTAGTCAGATCATTGTCTCCCCTTCACTATTGGACTCGCTTGGCCTGTCGCTCACCTGAGATCCGAAAGCAAGTCAGCGTTCGCTTTCAGGAGGACTGGTTGTTGTAGCAGTAAGGCCACACGCAGCTTCTCTGCCCGGATTAGGCTCTGCCAGCGTGAAGCGGGCCGTGATCCAACGCCACACTGGACTCGTACCACGAGTTTGCGCGATCATATGTTCTCACCGAATCTCCAGTCTTCGGCTTCGGGATCCACGGCGAAGCACGCCTTACCGGCCGCCTCGATCGATCGAATTTACGGACCCGAGGCTCCTCTAGCTGTGCCGCTGGTGGACGGCGAGAACGGCTGGTTCGGCCGGATGCTCACGAACTGTCACAGTCACGATATCGTCAACTCCAGCCAGCTCGGTAGTTGAACCACTTCGCCTAGAAACCAAGACTCGAAACATCTCAACAGCTACTTGGCCGGACGCGCATAATGTGGCCAAGTATCAACACAGCATCAACAGATTGACGCACCCTTAACCGTTTCAGTACATTTCGGACTGGACAGCTTGACGATCTTACAGCTATTCCGTGTGATCTTTTCCATAGCAGATCCCGAATGCTGCGCCATCCTCAGGCTAGTACTCGGCTGGTTCCCATACATACACTCAACCATAACCATGCCATTTGACAGTCAGCGTAGATCTTGACAAGAAAGCTCAAGATGAAGCACTCGATATTTGGGTAGGATTCTCAGCACTGGCGAGATCTAATGCTCGGCGATCATGGAGGCAGGCTTCGGCCGTGTTCCGGCTTGGAAGCTTGAAGACCGGGCGGTGGCACGCAGTCAGCTAGGAGCAACTTCAAGTTAAAGGTTCACATTGCTCTTTGCTAGCAGGTAGCATTGCTCAAAAGCCCGTAAGCTCCGGCACACATGCATATTCCCACGCCAAGGCCCAAAGTCTGAGGATTCGAAGCTGCCGCTGCAAGATTCGCGCCGACAACCCGACTCACCTCGGCGTCTTTGGCTGTAATCCAGCGGCACAGCGTTTGGTCTCGATATCTGGGATCTCAGGATTCAAGACGGCAGGCAGCCAAGACATAGCATGTAGGGCAATCGCTAGGCATTCTAAATTTGTCATAGCTCAAGATAGAGACCAAAATCGGAATGGGCAAGAGGAATATCAAGATGTCCATCTTGCCAGATCGGATTCCTGGTGCAGAGAGAAAGCTGCCCGGGCACCCGACGCACAAATGTAGACAGCTACGCGGCAACATCTTCCGCCAACCTTCTTCTCATTAAGCACCGGCAGGTAGTCCAGGCCGCTTCGAACATGGCCAAACTTCCAATCTCGTGATTCGACCCTAAAAAGGCGGCGCTAACGGAACGCCTTTCCTGAAAGAAGACCGGGGTCCTACCCTCCATGCCCCCCAAAGTATGGATGGATCCGCGGTGCTGGAATTCGCGCCTTGTTGGCACCAACTGATCTACGACTCCTCTTGGCCCAAAACTCTTCAAGTCTTTCCCGATCTCCAGGACTAAGCGGTCCTCGGTGTGCTTCATCGTCTGATTTTGGACATCCGCGCAGACTTCGAGAGTGAAGCCAAGCAACCGGACTGGTGATCCCGGTTACAACAACCAGCCCTCGACGTGCACGAGTGCCTTCTCGAGAAGACTTGTTCGGAAACTGTCACTCCACGATCCTTCGTGCTGTCGCGATCTACCCTGACGCCCTGAGCAGCCTGCCCACCAATCACGAGCCCGTTAGCCCGGGTACCTTGCCGCACAGGAGGGATGAGAAGGTGGTGATCCAACGGAACAGCAGCACGCATATTGCCGTAAGCTGGATGGTTCCGCTTGCCGAGGTGGTGTACAGGCAGGGGCGAAGACTCTCGTGGTCGCCGAGGCATGCAGTTCGGGGTCCGCGTCTCTTGGCTATTCGGGATGGCGTCGCGTGTCTCCCGTCAGCTGCTCGTGCTTGTGAATCCTGGTTGCTCAAACATCGAGAATGTTTCTCATGGGACATTGCATCGTACTTTTTGGAATGGTTCAATGCATCAAAGGTCAGTCTGCCTGATTGAGACCATAATAATCAATAGCTACGCGTCTGGTACTTCCTTGACCTACGGTGTCGAGGTCGTGGCCAAATCCAAGTCACGACTGCATACTGCCCGGTAAAAACCAACCTGATCTCACGAGTCGTCTGATGAGAGGTCTCCATGTTAACCCAAACGCCGAAGTCATGTGTAGCTATAACTATTACAGTTCAATCACATCGCTGCCCTTTGGCCAATTCAGACGGCTCATCAGAATATCGACCGTCATATATTTCAATCTCTCGCCAATTCGCTTCGATGAACTCTTTCAAATCACCTCGGAATTTCAATGATCCATGCTTGGTTCATCTGTTTTGCAAGAACGGACACTTTGAGTCACCGTCATGGCTCCATCGGAACTTGCCCTCATCCGGTGTGCAATCGAACTCTCCTCAAGCCGAAGATTACAGCCAGGAACAAAAAGACCAGGCAAAGAATAGTTACGATCATCTTGCTGATGTTCTCAGGAGCAAATCGGGTCAGTCACACACCATCGAGATCCATATCGCCAGCATCAAATATGCACAACCATTTGCTTCATTCTGACTTTGTATTTCCTCACGACCATGTCATAGGTAAAACAAATTGCTCAAGACATATCTGGAGCTGTTATAATCCACAAGAACTTCCTCAAAACACCAAGTTGCCAATCCTCACTCGCCCCCGACCCCGAGTTCGATACGTCGATCCCAGCGAAGCCCATTTCTCAGCACGTCTCGGACATATGCCTTTCGATCACCACGTATATTCTAGTCGAGCTTCCTTGAAGCTTGACCAGCTGAATTCAGAAGAGATACCATTCTGTTGTGGGTAGAATTGTACATTCAGTCGACCAGAACATCATTCCTTGCCGGGGATGAAGTCCAGTGTCTTTGGCGAACCAGTAATACCTTCAGACGAACATGAAGTTGCTGGCATCCAGCTCCCGGGCCACAGTCTTACAAGCCCTTTGAGCGGGGACCTGGAACACCTGGCCCTCCTAACAAAGTCTGGAGAGAGTGTCTGCAACTATCAGCGAGATTTCGCAGTAACTTGATTGCTTATCAGTATCTCGTAGCATGGACCTCATGCTCGATTTTGAACCTGGTGTTGGCTACCAGGATTTGCAAAACCAACATCACTAGAAGCAAGTAGCTCCTATTGATTGGGGTTTCCTGTTTGCCAGATTGAGAATCATCTTTAGCTCTGCTCTTGTCGACCTATAAACTCGGAGTACTTTAAGATGGAATATGGGTGGCGCATGCCCTCGAACTGGATTTCTCGTAGTCTGCAAGAGTCTAAGCCTTGCTACATGCATGTATCACAGCTCAATCTTCAGACTGAGACATTTCCTCTGCTCTTTACGAACCTTTCACTCAAAGGGTTATGGATGTCTCATGTAGCTATCGTGTGAAATACTCCGCGGGATGTAGGGTACGCTCATCAATGTTGGGAGCTAGTGAGCGCGACGATCCTACTGGGAGAGTCTTCGAACCGGCGGTCGAACATTCATAGCACGAAAGAACTGAACCATGCGCATTATTTGAGTTGAAACTCGATGACGATTCAAATCGATGCCCTTTTCTGATTTGATTTTTGTTGTTGCGCGACAATACCCAGAAACGGTCATTTTCGCGATGCAAGGGGTTCCGCTCTCAGCTTTCAGCCATGTGCGACTCAACGACCTCTTGCTGTCAATCTTGTCTTACATCAGTACTGCGTTGAAATCAGACGCAGCAAGGAACAATCTAATTGAAGTGATGTTTAAAGATTGCCATCCGTTAAGGCAGGACCTTTCTCTGAGTGGTTGGAGAGACGTCGTACCTCGGCTTAACTATGTGGGTATGGGATCTTTCATGATTGTCAGCAATGACCTGATAATAGAGTGAAACCGACGGAGACGCCGAGCGGCTAGTGGAGAGAGCTACGCCGGAGTTGGATTGAATGCCGGGCCGATCCCGGGGGCCCGTGTTCCCTTAAGAGAAGAGCATAATTATTGTTTTCCTTATTACGGACCTCCACTTACAGGGCGGCCGAGGTTGACGAAAACGAGCTTCGGCCGTTTAAAATTGGGAAGAAACTTTCTTCAGTATCCATGGATCCATATTAATTGTCACCCTGCCATGCTGCAGACGATTCAAGGGACTGATATTAAGCTGAGCGTGGTCCCGTCCCTCCTGTTCCGTCCGAACTCATCACCAACTACACCCACACTCGTTTCAATACAGCCAAGATGGGCGTCCTTGCTACTAGGAGCCGCAGGTTTGAGTACCGCACAGCTGAAATCAACGGCGTCACATACAACTACATCTTTGCAGAGCCGAAATGTCGCGAGGTAGTCGGCACGATCTTCCTCATCCATGGATGGCCTGATATGTCGCTCGGATGGCGCAACCAGATTCCCTACCTGCTCTCCAAGGGTCTGCGAGTTATCGCCCCGGACATGATGGGATATGGAGGCACCGATGCCCCTGAAGACGTCAACTTCTAGTCAGTCTCAAGATGCCGACCTATTCGCAAGTCTCGGCAACGACTAACCAAGCCTAGCACATTCAAACGCGCCTCAGATGATATCGCCGCGCTCGCAAGCCACCTTGGCTTGTCGCGCATCATCCTCGGCGGACATGATTGGGGAGGTGCCGTCGTCTACCGCGCGGCTCTCTGGCACCCGGAGCTTGTTTCCGCTTTCTTCGTTATCAGCACCCCCTTCGCAGCTCCTCGCATCACCTACGTCGACCAAGCCACCGCGTTGCCGACTCTCCACTACCAGCTTCAATTCCGAACCGACGCCATCCAGAACTACATCGGACCCGGCAACGCGCAGAACGCCACGCGCGTGCGACAGATCCTGAACACCATCTATGGCCAGACCCTGCCGAACGGAGCGTCACCTTTCAACTCTAGCGGAAGCGGATTGGACCTCGAACGTCTCGACGGAGTAACGGAAGATACCCCGTTGTTGAGCACGGCGGAGTTGGACTACTACGTTGAAAACTACGTTAGCGACCCTTTCAACAGGACATTGAACTGGTACCGCACCGGGGAGCTCAACTGGAAGGACGAGCTGGCACTTGTGCCTGGCAACGCTTCATACACCGCCAAGTACTCGCAGCCTGCTCTTTACATTGGCGGATCACTGGACTCGGCACTGCCACCTGTCTTGTCGACTGGAATGGAAACCTACTTTGACAGCTTGTCACGGGGTGAGGTTAATGGCACCCACTGGGTGATGTGGGAGAAACCCGAAGACGTCAACAGCTATGTTGGTAACTGGCTGGCGAGCTCAGTGATGGGTAACTTGACCGCGGGTGTCGGTGCTGCTGCGCTGACATTAGGATGAGGCATCTTTTAACACCTCGGCGAGACTACCTGTAGGGTTCTTGGGCCAGGTGAGCATAATTGCCTAGATATTAATACACAATAAGCCAAGCACGAAGCAGCAGTATCGGTGCACCGTCATACAGCGGGCTCTGCGTTACGAAACACCTTCGAATTTGAAGATGTATGAGAAGCTGAACCATTGGGTCTGTCCTGGTCTGCATGTGCTGTAATTTAGGCTTGAGTCATGAGATCAATGGCTCGCCAGGGTGTGCCCTCCTCGATGACAAGCCAGTGGCTTGCATGAATTACATGGGTCCGCGCTAAATGTCTTTAGATGAAGACTTGTTAGTCCCCGCTCAGATAACAAGACCACCGTTCAACTGCCCTGGATGGAATCTTACCTGAGATAAGAACTTCGTTTAACTACATGTTACCTGACTTGAAGGCATGACTGCCAGATATTTTATTGACCTCTCGAGTTTGTCAAAGTGTCGCTGTAACTTGACAAAGGACTTAATCATCCATTGAAGTATAGTGCTTGCCTAAGGCAAATATGTATATGACGCTGGGTACTTGGAGAGGCTTTTCAAGTCAGGCAGCTGGTGATGCATTCGCCATGTCTTGGTCTCTGCTCCCAGCACTTGCTTGAGCGATGCAGATACGTGTTCTGGTCATTCATCCCCTCCTCGCAGCTCACAACTTCTCAGGCTGTCACTACCTCAGTAAACCAACACCGGCAGCCGAAGAACCATAATACACACACGTGCACGATAATGAAGTCACGGAATAAATGTGTGACTCAGATGCGGCTGAAATGCGTCTTACGCAACCCTTCTATTCGGCAGCCAGGCAGACTGCTGACAAACAGTGATCTAAACCCCGGCGAATTGTATTGTGTATCTTCACTTGAGACTCTATGCCAGCAGTGTAGTTGGTTGGTTTGCCCTATGGCCCCCAAGAATGCGGCTGCATCGGTGTAAGCAAACACCGCTTGCTGTTGCCACATTAGCTGAGTATCATGGATCACGGACTCATCAATCATCCCGATTTGAATATGAGTGGCCGGCTCGGACTTCACGTTGAGTGCTGATTTCGTCATTCACGTTTGAATATTGGAAAATTCCCGATCGTGATTGGCTTGTGAATGCGAAAATTCGTGTGACACGACAAGTAAGAAAGACACCCCGTCCCGATGTGGTTCAGCCGATGACGGATCATTCTCTCATGATTGGGTGGGAGCTGCAACAATTCAGTGTGCTAAGGCAGCCTGACCTTAGCCCAGCCGCAGCCTGCTTCATGTTACACCGTACCGACGGCCATGTGCCGGTCGAGAAAGACCAGGCTGACAAGATTTGAAATCGCCGAGCGTATGGGTCAGTGTACATGATCGTATAAGATGATGGACAGGCTCGCGTGCGCTCGATCACTCCTCTAGCAGCACGATTCCGTGTTGGCATCTACTTGCAAGAAAGTCTTCGTCCCGTGTCGAGCGATGAGCAAGTCTTTCCGCAGGATCGTGGTTTGTGTAGATGGGACGTGGTTTAACGAAGATGGAACGGAAGGTGAGAAACACTCGCAAGAGACAAGTGACAGTGATGTCAAATGTTGACCTGAGTTGTCAACCTGCTAGGCCGAGGTTACGGTAACAACAGCAACGTATTTCGTGTCTACGCCTCGATCAAGAGGGGCCAATTTAAAGATGACCAGGGGAACAAAGTTGAACAGGTAAGTTTTCGAGTCTTAAATTCATTCTCTGGCTAAATGCTTCCAGGTCGCAGAATACTTTCCCGGCATTGGTACCGACAAGCTTCCCCTCAACAAATACAATGATGGCATCACCGGAAGTGGTTGTTACGAGCAAGTACAAGAGGTTTTCTCGGTAGGTAACAGTGCCTTGAACATGGTTTGGGCGGTATCATAACGAAGTCAGTATTGCTGCGAGCAAATAACCTCAAAAGACGACGAAGTCTGGTTCTTCGGCTTCAGCCGTGGCGCTTGTACGTAACTCTTGCAAACCAGAACATGTACCAAGGATCCAGGCTAAGTCAATGCCCAGATGTGTGCAGAGTGGTTTCTGTGCTCCTCAACAGATACACGCTCAAAGAGCCCCTCGATACTAAAGACAGGTCGAAATGGAAGACCATCACCAGCATGATGGGGAAACGCAAGAAAGCGGTCATCAACGGGCGCGAGTATCGACTTGGCAATGGACATGAATTCCGATTCGCGTAAGCAGTCAGCAGTCATTGAGTACATGTCTCGCCACATCTTAACCTCTCTCACAGTCTAGAAAACACGCGACACCCTCCCAAGATCAAATTCATGGGATTGTTCGACACGGTGAAGGCGGTCATGCCGGTTTTGAACAAGGACATTGCCGACATCTCCGACCTCGGGTTCATTGAACAAATTCGACATGCTCTCGCGCTCAACGAAGAACGAATGACTTTCCCTCTACTTCACATTGAGCCCACTGAAAATGGCGCAAAACAACACCATTGCCTTGAGGCGTGGTTTGTAGGAGCTCATAATGACATGGGCGGTGGCGCGGTGCATGACGGGCTCTCGCTCTATCCCTTACAGTGGATGTTGATCGAGAGCAGAGACCAGGGGTTAGTCCTGGAGCACAATCCCCCCGATCATCTCAAGGGTATCATCGAGAACCCACTGGAGCTAGTCTTTCCGGAGCCGCCTAAACTCTCCGACCTTGACGCAAAGGTTCTCGAGGCCGAGGTGCCCGATGAGATTCTGAAGCCGCAACCGTGGACTTTCAGATACTCCAACGGTGCTGACATTACCATGTACGATCTACGTCAGTCACATCAGCATGGTAACCTGCAGGAGGTACCGCGCAGAAAGCTCAAGAAGAGAAACCTTGACCAGGTGGCTATCGCAACACATGTCATAGAAATCAATCCAGGGTTTCACGGCCTGGCGTTTGGGGGTCGGCGTGTCTTCGATGCAAAGCTTCGGGGCAGTCTCAGGGGATACAGTACTGATTGTGAGTAAAAGGTCGAATACGAGGCGCCTTTGAGAGATGCCCAGTTAACCAATCTTCAAATAGCGCGAAACGGGATCGTCATCCACCCTTCTGTCTACTTCCTTGTAGACTGCTACCCGACACTAGGGATCCCAAAGGCACTTGGTAACCTCATGGGAAATTTGGAATCCTTCAGGGATAGATACAACTATCTCTCTGACAGACTGGAAGCTAAACTGGAATCCTTCGATCCTTGGCGGCGCGACTTCATGTTATCCACAAGTTGTCGCATTCTCATATGTGGTAATACGGGTGTTGGAAAGTCTACTCTTCTGAATCGTGTATTTGGGATTGAGATGGTAGGCCATGTTGATTTCGACCTCGAACTTCATGCTGACATGGCTGCTAGACGCAAGAGAATTCGGACCAACGGGGCAAACACGACATTGACGAGGGATTTGAGTCTGATCAACATCCAGGGATCATCATCCATGACTCCGAGGGCTTCCAGACTGGAAATAGCAAAGAAGTGTCGGCCTTCAAGAAGTTCCTCAAGGCGCGGTCTGGCAACAAGCTAGTCAGAGAAAACCTGCATGCTATTTGGTAAAACACTACCCTCAATCTACTGGATATGTCCATTCCCAGTGGGGTTATTAACCAAACCTTTTACAGGCTCTGTATTGACACTGACACCGACCGCCCCGTGCAGTCGGCTCTGGCAAACGTCTTGGAAGAGGTCATAGAGATTGCGCCTCTAACACCTGTCGTGATTGTGGGGACCAAGAAAGACAAATATCTCCGGCTGAACGAAGATGAGCAAAGCGAGGCCGAGTTATTGGCTCAGAGGGAGGCCACGTTCAGGAAAAGGTTCGAGGTCGAACCTGACACAACACGGTTCTGGCCTGAACTAAGGGCCAAGTTTACTTTCGTCTCGCGAGGTAGGCCATCCTCAAGTCTCAGTACGTCCTGGCTGGTATTGACTTACATTTTCAGATGATTCGGAATCTATCAAGGCCTTGATCCACATGACCAGAAGCTCATTCCTCGACCCTGAGGTGTCTGAGGCTATGTGTGCCGCACAAGTCCCAGATGTTGATGCCAAAGTCGACCAGGCCGTCGAAAAGACCTTGCGGTTTCTGAGAGCGACCTCTGCCGCGGCCGGTGCCGGCTTCGGGACCGGTCTCGTATCGACAGCTACCACCCCAACGATTGCCAGAATTCTCTGCACTGAAATAGCGCATGGGTGCTTCGGTATTCCCAAGGCAAACATCGAGAATATCAACATGATGCTAGCTCGGATCGTCTGGAAGAATCTGGCCCCGTTCATGGCGCAGGCCTTGAGCCAGACGCTGATCATCTGGGGCGGCGCGCTCTGTCTGACCTGTACGACCGTCGTGGGCGGGATTCCTCTCGCACTGGGAGCGCCGCTTCTCGAGGCGCCCACGGCCGTGAGGATGGTCCTCAAATGTGCTTGCGATTTGATCCTGATACTGGACCAAGCGTTCCGCGAAGGCGGCAAGTCTATCAGTCGGGAGAGGATTGAAAGGGTGGCTTTGACATACATGAAGAGCAAAATCAGGATCCAGAAAGACGGTGTTGAAGTTGAGCTTTCGCGGAAGAAGGTTGTCCACGCGAGGATCGACGAGATGGTACCTTGGATATCGAAGCATGCCTACGAAGCCCATTCGCGGAAGAGTCTCCCGAAATATCGCGAAGGCATCAAGGACATCCTGAACAAGTACACATTCGGGTACGGCAAGGCTGCTGATGCTGAGGTCGAAGTTGAATTGGATGATGACGTCACGGTGGGAGTAAATAGCATCGAGGCGCTGTCTTTGGATCTTTCGGAGGACGAGGAAGATATGAAGGAGTTCAATGGCGAAGTCAAGTACATGGATGACAAGCTATAAGATATCAATGGGGCTGCACTCAAGCCCAGGTTAGAAACGTTACTCCGGCTGAGCATAATTGATACCTCCTCTCTACCTTTCTCTCCAAGATATACCCACACGGGCCATCAGTCAAAAATACCCAACCCGTATCCATCGGCCCCCTTCTTAGCTCTGTGGCCATTGACCCCAGAATCATCTCCTTCAGACTTCCGCTTGTTGCCAGATCTTTCGCCCAAGACCTGTACCACGGTCCCAATGTTGTTCAGACGCTCTACAGAAAACTGCTTCTCACTTGCGTATGAAGTAGTCGTGAGGTCTCTCCTCGACCCGGTGATCTGATTTCTTGCGGTCTGCGCGTGGCTCTCCACAAAGACGTGTTTACTGCTCCTGCAACCCTCAACCTTGCCCACCTGCTCACAACAACTCCATTTGAAGCCGTCTGGATTCGATTCCTTCCAATTCGGATCGTTCTCAAACACGGATGGATCAGTATCTAGGAAGGAATCCTCCCATTCCTCGCTTTCGTAGTCAAGCTCGAAGTTACCTATCCGCCCGAAACTCGTCAAGATCCGAAATTCAAGGACAGTCTTGGGGAAATATGACTTACCAGGATGATATTTGCAGGCATCGGGACGGTTGTCATTCACGTCGAAGGTGCCTTTGCATCGGCCGCAGACCGCAAGCGACGCGTCACCAGCAGCAGCACCCAGCAGCCGCTGCGAAATATCAAATGCCTTCCGCCGGATCGTGGCATCTTCGCACAGCGACAACAAAATCGTGCGTGCCGTGCCATCGGGCACGCTTTTGATGATATCCAGTTCCCGGTCACTCATTGTGTCTGATCTGGCACTGTGGCTGATGCTGGGCAGTTTCGGCCGTAATCCAATATCGCGTCTCCTAGACCACTAGACAAGGAATCGATGATTTGCGTCAAAATGCTTGGTACGGTCCGGGCGGCGGACAGATTGAGATTCCGCCCCTGAATCGAGAAACGCGTCGGAAAAGAAATCTCAACGACGCGTCGGGTCCCGCTGCGCGACGGGAATAGCAATCTGGAGGCTTTAGAACGTTGCTTTTTCCGATAATCAGGGTTTGTCACGCCCCAGCTTCGCTGACATAATAAAGCTCTCATCGTCATGAGTAGATGAAGCCAAGATCGCTGCCAGTGGCTTGGTGATTACATACATGTGGTTGATGACAAAAATCGATACCAACTCGGCTTCTTGGTTTGCCAGGACTAGTCCATCGAATATCATCGACCTTACCATGACTTACAGACGGCAAACGTGGAATGGGATGTAACTCGCACCGCCGTTGTTGTCGTTGCTTGGCTCATCGTCGAGTCTTGGTCATACCTCGCGATCTCAGAAATGGTGTGGTCTTGAATGAGTCACCGCATAACACTGGGTTTGCGTGTTCAGCTCGCCAGGGTGTTCATGGTTGAGCAGAAGCTCACAGTGACATACGAGCCTATCCTGCCGGACATGACTGTGAGAGCTACAGGGTTCATACCCTCATCGCGAAAACTGCTGGTGGGAACATTTATCGGAAGATCATGAATGCCTTAATAGAAAGAATCGGTCGAGACCTTCAGGATGAGACTCATACATCGAGATCGTGAGGCCGCCGGTCTCATTGCCATCGCAGCATATGCCCTAAGATAGCGATCTCAAAATTCAAGTCTAGGCAGCAGGACGATGTAGCTCAGTCGAGACAAACAAATCGGATAATATTCGTGATGAGGAATCATCGTCAGGGAGGCCGAGACGGTGCGAAACTCGCCGTGGAATGAATGTTTTCCTCGGGACGGGGACGAGCCGAAGGGAGGGAGACGAACCTGTGGAGGAGTTGGGGGTCTCGTCGACGATGGGGGCGGTGTTTCTTCGCAGGAATGACGTGCGGCGAGGAATCGCTTAAGAGCGCCCGGAGAAGCCTAAAGTTTCACTGGGTACGGTAGCACTGGGGAACCCTTGCTGTCGAGTGTGTGCCTTGAGACAGCTTGATTCCAGGTATTCGGAGAATGGGGTCGGGATTACGGCCTCACTGTCTTAAGAGGAGGGTTTGGTGGTGACGATGCGATTGGGCTGGGTCGTAATGAGTGGATGAGTGAGTGAGTGAGTGCTTGAGTGAGGGTGTAAGTGAGGGAAGAAGGCGCGGCTTTGTCTCTCCAGGGATTTGCGACGCCAAATCTCACGTTACACAAAGGTTCTTTGCTGGATCTTGTGTAACATGAGATCTAGATATGATTCGATGTCCGGTCGCCTTCATTTTCAATATCTGGTACGCTGCAATGAGACGGAACCCAAGTCCGCCTCATCTTGAACGTCCGACATTCCATTACACTGAAGGCGGTGAAGATGAAAGGGCCGAGTTGGTTGATGAGCAAGACAATTGGAAGGACTAACGTCGGCGCAGACGAATAGAACAACGGCTGGGCGGGACGGCGTACCGCTGGTATGGAAACACGGCGACGCTGGGTGAGACAATTCCCAGGCTGCCTCCGCTGACAAAAGCATAGAAAAAAAAAAATCTCCCTTCCCTTATTGCCGTAGGTGGGCTGCGAGACAGGTCCAAGACATTTGAGGGCCGGTGCAGATGCAGACTTTCAACGTCAGTGGCAGCAAGTGGTGCGTTTTCCAGAGGCGTCGACTTAGTTTTTGTGATAACTGACGACGAAGATGAATGACACGACTCAAAGGGGCGCGATTGAAATGGGCGGATCTCAGTTTGGTTGGTAGCGTCTTCGATAGGGAGAGTTTGGTGTTTTCGGGTGGGAGAGTGAGTGAGTTTACTGCGTGATGAGTGGACCCGGTGACTGTGATAAGGCGTTCATCGTGAGATGACGGGGTATTCAACTTACCATCTGATAATGAGGCAAAGACAAACCAGGCGAGGTGGTATTGATGTGCCGCGGATGTCATCATTCGGACAGATCCAGCTGCCGCTTGTCAGCTTCACTTTCCTCCCTCGATCCCTCCACGGCTGTGACATCAACCACTCAGCTGGATATCGCTGCGACATCGTCGCAGTGTCGTCGAGACCACCCTCCAAGAAGACATTTTCTCCGAGTGAAACCAACCTAGACCGCCGCGAAACCCCCCATCCCATCCTTCCCAGCATTCCAGGCTCGATGAGTATCAATCTCATCGATGAAGAAAGCATCTTCACAGAGTCATCACCGGCAACACTCGGTTGACAGGCGCCCTCTCGCAGGGGTCTTTCCGCTCGGCAAAGCTCGTCACAAAGAGTGATGTCGTCGTCGTCGTCGTCTCCGTCACTAATCATTCTCGAAATGACATGATGAATCCTTACATCTCTTCACCGAGTGTGCCAACCAGCAAGACGCCTTACTTGAGACGGCAAGACGCGGCTCCCCGTCGCGAATGAATGCACGGGACGGGTTCCGCGATTGGGACGACGCCTCTCACCGAATGGCCCTCGGACAACTCGGTGTGGCGCTTCGTGTGCTTTCTTCTTCCTCCCATTGTTTTGGTCCCAGGTTCAAGGGCCGGCCAGCCCTGCCCTCTCGCTCACTGACGAATCGCTTCCGGTCCAACAGTTCGATTGAGGGCCAAAGAAGCAAACGGGACCCCGTACCCGGGCTGATTTAAAGGACGGAGCCAAGACAGGATCGGCCCGCAGGTGTGGGCGCGTCCAATCTCTGAATGGGATGGGTTGTATACATTTCCAGATCTCGGGGAGAAGCCGGTCGACCGAGTGGCCGGGACTGGGCTGGTCTCGATTGTGATGGACCAAGGACGGGTTGTGATGAACCAGACCGGTCTGAGCTGCAGTAGGTAGTTGACGATGTTTGGAATCGGTCGACCACACACAGTTCGTCACCCCGTGACGGACGGAGATGGTGTCAACCGGATGATCGAATCTGCCCAACGGACATTGGCCCCCATCTGGCACTGGCGTTGGCCGTCAATCTGGCATTGGCGTTGTTGGCGTCAAGTTGGAGGAGGAGTTCCGCCCCGGTTCACATCGGTCTGGACAACTTGATTGACGGAGTGACTGAGTCGTCCCTGGACTGGATCTCCGATCTTTTTTTTCCCTCTTCCTTGACTGGATGAACCGCCCAATTCGATTTATTGTCGCTACGCGCGCTTTGCGCCTCGCTTCCGCGCCTTGCCACGCCCCCCAAAACCCCCAATTCCATCCATGTTTCCCAATTATTTCCCCATCCAGTTCCTCCAAAGCAGGGCAGCCCTAACCAATCTGTCGTTCTCCCACCCCGAATCTCACTCTCCTCCATCCAATCTCCCCAGTTTGTTTGCGACACTGACGCCGCGGCAGACATCGGTGCCTGCATTTCCACCGTCGTACATGACGCCATGCACACACATACACACACCCTTCTTCGTTCCCTTTTCTGGGGGGGCCGCCAGCCGGTCGCCCCAATTCAACTCTTCGGGACTGGACGGACACAATAAGCTGCGAGGAAGAAGCTTGCAGAGAGGTAGGAAATGGGCCGCGGCGCCCAAATTCACACCCCGGTTTCGAGGGACCAGCAGATTTTCCCCAGTCGATAACGAGCCCATCGTGGCACCCCGAGAGCCGTGATTTGCTGGCAGAATCACCACCACTCATCCGATCTGCGAGACACATGGAATTGGCACGGCAGAGCACGCATGTCGGTCGGCCTGGCTTGCCTTGCCTCCTCCCCCTTCCTGGCATGGGCGGTTCCGGGGCGCGGATGGGTTCCGGGAGGAGGACCACGGCATGGCATGGCATGTCAGGCTGGGCGTACGAACCGGCCTCTGATCATCTGCTTTTATTTTTTTTTTCTGTCTCTTGGAGCCTCTCTGTTCCCTTTGGCAAAATATGACAGAAATCCGTGAATGGTCACGGGTCGGCCCTGGATCCCTTCCCCCATTTCTCAAACGGGCACCTTGCAGCAATCACAGCCCTGACTTGACCACGGCGAAAAAAGAAGACAGACAGACACACACACCATGACCACACCCCGCAAGAGTCCATGGCGGTTGCTGCTGCCGCTGCTGCTGCTGCTGGGCGGTCACAATTCTCTCTCGCTTCTTTTCGTGAGGTCATTCATATGGCCCGCGGTCATCCAGTCCACACCACCATCTCCGTCTCCCGGCAATGCACATGCTACCACCGTGGAACGCTGGAAATGTGTGATTCTCTCCCCCGGCCGGGCCCCTCCCCTCCATTTCGTCTCGTCTCGTCTCGTCACCTCACCTCAGCCAGCCATCCATCCAGCTCTCTCCGCGAGCCTGCTTTTCTTCCCCCTTCCCAGTCCCATTCCCGGTCCCAGTCCCCGTCCAGTTGTCCCCGTAAGACCCATCGAGTAGTCTTTTGTTGGTCTCGCCCCCAGGCCGGCCCGGCAGAAAAGGGCCAGAGGGACCGCCCGTCCACAGTCCCGTATCTCCTGTCGCATATCGGTAGACGGAACCTCTTCTCTCGCCTGGCAAACGTCCACGTCTCCTCCTCTTGTTGCTCCCGTCCCCCCGTCCAGTCCAGTCCAGTCCAGTCCACCACTCACGCATCTCCGTTGCATTCCCCCTTCCTGTTTCCCATTCCGCTTTCCCTTCCCTCCTCGGACTCGGCCGACCTTCCGCATCCCATCCTATCCCATCCCATCCCCCAACCGCCTCCACCCCCCCTTGAAGACACCTTTTACCTGCTAATGCATCCGTGAGCTGACACATCCGGGGAAGGGCTTCCGGCGACTGAACCCAGAACCCAGAAATATCCCCCCCCCAAATCCCGAGAGCCTCAAATACTCTCTCCCCCGGAGAAACGTCCAAAACCAACACGGACGGCGAACGGAAACGGGCCCCAGAAAATCATGAACTTCGCATCGTCGACGACCGTTGAACCGCCGCCGCTCATGAATCCGGGAGTCGAGCATCTCGCCGAAGCACCGGGGTCCCTCGCCAGATCCATCCTCGTGGCGCTCTGTGAAGACCAGAACGTACGGGCACAGGCGCTGCGCCAACTCGACAGGCTCATGCGTTTCGAAGCCGACGTCCGCGGGCACGACGTGCTCAAAAGCCCAAACAACTCCATCTCGAATTCACCAAGTCCGAAGAAGAGGAAAGCGACAGGGGATCCCAAAATATGTGTCCAGTGCGACGGCATCTTCACCGAGGACGACAACATGTTCGGTTCCTGCTCGTATCACACAGGTAAGCCATCCTCAAGTACTGTTGTGTCGGTGCTGTTTTTTCGGGGTGGTTCAACTGACCATGACTCGCCAGGCGAGATGGAGCTCATGGATGAGACGGTCATCGACCTTCTGCCGGCGGAGAGGGCTCTGTACGATCTGGACACCGAAGACATCCGTGCCAGACACCCGGAGGCCTTCCGGTGGTGGTGTTGCTACGCCATGGGCAACAAGCCGGGCTGCCGGAGGGGCCGGCACGAGTCCAACCCGGACAAGAGCCGGAAGGGCCGCGGCGTGGTCACGGACCTGGACGTCGACCCGTTGATGCTCGACATGGACGACGACGACGACAACTCATCTTCACAAGGAATCGGCGGCGGCGGCAGCAGCAGTGGCAGCAATCAACAAATCTGCAATAACCGGCGGCTACGTTGAACAAGAGAGAAGGAAAAAGCAAGAAAAAAGTTGGTTATTTGTTTTTGCGAAAGGAAAAGTTTCCCGCGCCGCGCTCGTTTTACTTCGAAAAAAACAGGTCCCGTCCGAGTTTGATAGACCGGTCAAGGGGATTTTTGGGGTTTCGAGCAATCGGATGGTTCCCGGCCCTCCGCGGCGCCGCGGTCGGTCAAGGTCAGAGCCCAATACGCGAAATGGCTTATGGCAAGGGCATTATCGAAGCAAGCAAGCATTGGGGCTCTCTTTTTATCATTATATAACACGGTTCATTGGGAGGCATAGCATTGGTCATTTTGCAGTTGGCACGATGTCAATTGAGGGACGAAATCCGTCGGACTTTTCGGGTGGGCAAACACGGCCATGGAGCTCTCTTTTTTTCCGCCGATAATCATTTGGGTCACGGCATTCTCAGCATATCGCAGCGCCGCGCAGCCATACACATACACACATTGGGCAGATCGAACATCCATCGATCTAGCGCGTAAGATGGCACCAGCGCGTGGCGGCACAGCAACACTCGGCATTGGACGGGCATCATGGCATGGAACGGGGGGGCAAAGCAAATCATTGACTCATTATAGTTGACAAGACAGACATAAATTGACAACGGGGCAGCCCGATGCGTTCGATTCACCCACGCGCGAAGGCGTGTTGCGGACTTGGGACTGATGGTCTGATGTGATGCTGAGAGTTCAGCCAGGCAACCAGACACACAGGTTGCCTTTCAATAGCGCCTCAGCATATACCTCTGCCCTGCCAAAACGGACCAAGTTGAATCGAGACGGAGCGGTGGCGACATGCATACCCAACTTGCTACGTGCATGCATTCGCACACATGTGGTGAGATGGGATGGGATGGGAAGTTGTCCCGGTTCACCCAGTCCACTGAGCAGTCGATATCTATCATCTGCAGCGAGCACACAACTGCAAGGGACACCGTAAGCAGCCTAGCACGATACCGCATCACCCTGGACGGCACGCACACGCCCAATGGGCTACGATGTCAAGGATTCCTTGCCCTCACGGCGGTAAAGACCTGCGCGCTGGCGACTGCATTTCGTGCGCCCAATGGATTCGGCGGACGGGGGGGTCGCTCGGCTTGCAGGGGCCGGCGCCGCTTCCGCCGTTCCCCGGGGGCGATGAACCCTGATCGACGCTGGGGAGAGAAAAGAAATGGAGGGAAAGTGAGGAAGCGTGACCGCTCTCTCTCCCAAGACGCTTTGCTGTTTCTGTCGGGTTAATTATTTTGTACGAGTTACATGTCATATTGGTCTATATGCGAGAGAACGCGTAAAGTGTTCTTGGAAACGCGGTGAGACAGGTTGGTTGACGGTGAAGTTATCTCAGAGCGGATTCTTCCACCTATGCATCTACCCTGTTGTGACACTTACGGTTGTCGTTTTGGTTTCCCTTCACCAATGTCTCGGAACGTTCGGAATATACTGCAACCCTTACATACACCGACAGGCTGGTTCAATGTTTGCTTACATATACGCTGTTCATCTGAATTGCTACGTCCTCTTCGTGCCTAAGCTCTACTTGCCACCCGACTCGTCACGAGGAGGCGCAACATGGATCTGCCAGTACTTTGTCGTTTCCTTCGGCATCCTCGCCTTCTGCTCATCCGTCCTCGTATCCTCCCCATACTCCTTATGCGTCACCCCCTCAGACAGGATACCCTCCCGAGTCCCATTCCTCAAGAAGTCAAGAAACTCCATCGAAACCCTCACATACTCCCTCAGGCCCTCGTTGACGTTAATCGTAGCCCCGGTAGTCCACCGCAGCAGCAGAGGCTCGATCAGCGGCGCATCCGTGACACTGGGATGGCTCGTCTTCAGACTCGTCAGGAACCAGCTCGAGCCGACCCTCTTCAGCACGTCCTTGACGATGTCTCTGACCGTGTCGAAGTGCGGCCGGCCGAAGAAGACCGAGACCTTCTTCGACCACGAGTCGGAGTGCACGACGAGGATCGGGACGTCGATGTCGGTGTTAAGCCGTCCGCTGCTCTTGCCCGGGTCGAGGATGATTCCGCCGACGGCCGGGTTGCGCTCCGACGTCGCGCCTTTGAGGACCTGCAACGCGCCCGTCGCGCCGAGGGAGTGTCCCGCGACCACTGTCTGTGAGAAGTTGAGCCGGTTTGACCACTGCTGCAGGTCTCTTCCTTCGTTTCTGGCGTTTCTGGCAAAGACATCCGCCCCCTCCCCGGCGTTTAGCGTCTTCAAGACGGCGATTGTCTCTTCGATCTCCGCCTGTCGGAAGGCAAGCTGCTCGAATTTGAAATCGTCATCTTCCATCTCTTTACCACCGATGAGCTCCTTCTTATTCAGATACATAACCCTCCTCTCTCCGGCCTCAGTGGTGACAATCGATCCGGGGCTACTGCCATCTCGGTGCTCCACGGCAGCAACCATGACCCCAGAGCTGGCCAGTTCACCGCAATAGTGAGTGTAGTCCGTCCTCGAACTAGCTTGACCATGCGAAAGTACCACAACCGGGAACTTCTCATCCACCCTCTCGTCTAGAGGGAGAAGCGGGACGTCCACCTCAGCCGGAATCGTGATGCTACCAGCTATGGCCCACAGCGCAAACGTGAAGATCGGTCGTGAGATGAAGTTATTGAAATGCGCGGCACGCGCATACCCTTCTGCCGTCAGACTGACCGGCTTTGGAATCCAGTGGTGGCGTGGTCTGTCCCCTCGCACCCCTTTGGCTGCTGGGTAGTAGAGCGTAAAGAGCACCGTCTCCAATCCGAATGCGGGCTTGCCGTCCTTGAAGACAGACTCGCTCGTTTTCCGGGGTGTCTGGACGGGAAATTCGACGTCGATCGCCGCGACGCCGTATTTTCCAGAGTAGTTCGGCAACTTGGATGCGAAGAGCGGCGACCGAACGATGATGCAGTAGAGCACGTACAGCCCAATGAGCGACCAGATAATGTAGCCTACAGCGAGTCTCGGCCTCAGCAGCGCGATGAGTCTCTGAGAGAAAGTTCGGCTCCACGGCTGAGCCGTATTCATCCATTTTGGCGCCATATCCATGGTTGCGTCGGGTGTTGGACTTCTTGATCTGGTGGAATCCTCGAGAAGCGGGAGCGGAGAGTCCGGATGCTCGAAAGTTTGAGGGTCGGCAAGAGACTCGAGCTCGACTTCGTTGTCTCTATATTCTGGCGGTGCGTGTGCTGCCATGATTCAGATGTTGAAATCGCATGTCAATGTTATTTGATGATATAATCGTGGATTCTTTAGACTAGTGTTGAAAGCATGACATTGTCAAGACGTCAAGACGAGATCGTCGATGCTCATATGCATGTAAGGTTGGTCCGGGTGTGGCGGCACAATTACGTCATCGTTCTTGGTGAGCTTCAGAGTTTCTGAGCACATGAGACCACAGCCTGGCTCATGGAATTCCGAGATAGTTCCTCATTTCAAGAGTTCGATTCACTTGATAGTTCAACGTAAATATTTGCGCTGTACTCGGCTAAGTGGCTTGTCATGATCTGCTGTGACGATCCTGACAAGCGTTTGACGAAGTCGGCTTCCTCTTCTCACTCACTCACTCACTCACTCACCAACTCACCACCGCTATGAACTCGTGGTGGCCAGCACCACGATAAATTTCTCCAAAACCTAATAACCGCAGCGAGGTCTAGGCAGAATAGTCTCTTTTCCGGCTCATCAGCCGTCCTACCTGGCGCGAAAGATGAGTGACGACTCGCGAGCCACCAATGCCACATCACATCCTACATTCACCTTCATCAATTACGATTTTGCGGAGGCATTTGCAGAAAATTTGTCGCACGAAATCAGCCTCAATATCTGTTTCAAACTCAGTTACGTGAGGACTGGCAATTTGCCTTGTGTGTATGACGCTGTTGGCGCGTAGAGTAAATCTACCTTTTCAAAGGAGTGAATGCTCCATGAGAACACTTGTCTCATCTTCATGTAAGTTAGTTGCCTCATGGTCTTAAGTTGAGCCGAGCTAATGCTATTCGCCGGAGTAGGTGGAGTGTCGTATTTGTTGGAATGTTAATGATCTTGAAGTGGAAATTCGGGAAGATGATGAGACGGTCTAGCAGATCAGCCGCTGTTCTCAACAACCCGTGCGTAGACTCTAGAGAGTATAAAGATGTGTAAGAGAGGCAGAATGTTCATCCCGTGATGGGAAGAAATGAGCTGAGAAGCGTGGCATCGCCGGACATCAGGGTTCAGATGGCAGCGTACTTGGACTGAGAGCAGAACCTTAACTGCCTTGAGGCTCACTTAGAAAAGCCAACCAGAGAGATCTCATTGATGAGTCAGTAATGTGAAATTTTCGCAACGGATTCTGGAACCAGGGTCTTGATGTGCAGACACTAAGAGACTAGACTGATACAGGATTGAGAATTGCTTCTCCACGATCTAAAGCGCACCTATACAGATATAACCCCCGCCTAGTAGCACCTCACTCTTTCGCTCAGGTGCAATTGCCTCCCTCAGTTGCTCACCTCAGAGTTGCTGCTTTTAAGTTGTAACATAAGGCCTAGTGTGGTTTTTAGGGTGAGGAAGAGGGAATGATTTAAAGTAAAGGACGCAAGGCTAAGGGGTGCGTTTGGAGCGGTATCGGGCGGCAGTATATTGCTCCAGCGGAGCCGGAGATCTCGACCAGGGTGTAACGACGGGCGCGAGGGGGCATCGACGGTAGGGCGTAAAGGGGGTGAGGGGGAGGGGGAGGGGGCGAATGGGGTAGGGGAATTGAAGAAGGAGGAAGCGAGCCCTGTGAGGGCTGGAGCGGCGCCCGCAAGTGGCTCTGAAGCCATCGCGGGCGAGGGGACTGGTGCTGAGGTCTAGATATGAGAGTGTTAGGGGCTGAGTGGTGCTCCCTGCGCGGCACTAACAGTGGGTGCCGGTCGGGAGTTGTGTAGGAGGGAAGTTGTGCTGGATGGATGAGTACAACGAGGTGAAAGAATGGGTGGGGCCATGATCCTGTTTTGTGTCCTACCTCGCCTTACTGCAGAAATGCGTAGCTCACCCAGCTCACCCACCTCACCTGGCTTGCCCGGCCTTATAGCGGCGGGTATTGCAACGGCATGAGCCCGATACTCATGGCCTGTCGAACTTAGGGAAAGGATTCTTCGTCACTACGTTCCACAGGCAAAGGCATTCAAGGTAAATCGCCCCTTAGGTTTTGTATTTGTCTCGTGGGTTGACCATTGAGGCGTTGGTTTGAGCTTCGCATTCAAACACTGCCGTTCTTTTCAACGCCCACTGCTGCTTCCGCTGCTGCTGCTGCTTCCGCTGCTGCTGCTGCTTCCGCTGCTACTACTGCTTCCGCGACTCGACTGACTCGTCCTGCTGGCATCGCTGGAATAGTCAGGCGCTGGCGGTTGCACGATGTTGATAGTATTCCCACTCCAAGACATCCTGTTGTTGTAATTAGGAGGTGTCAGATAGTCAAGAGGGTCGAAGTCACTGCTGCTTGACATTTTGACTGAAATCCCAAACCTAGTCATTAGCTCAGAAAGATCAAGTCATGAAGCTGAGACATACGGGTGCTTTTGGGTTTTTGGAAACAAGTATGTGATAGGTGTCTCTTGAAGTTTATTTCATGCTAAATCCATTTTTTTGGATCGGTCTTCCTTAGTTACTTTTTATACTAATGATAGAGGGTCGCGGATATGCTCAAGGTGAAGAATTGAGGCTGCATGTACGCCGATGCAGGCTCTCTCATACCCCGCTTGATACGCTGCTACGTGTACCTTCAACATAATTAAACACAGAAAAGATCAGAATGGTGCGCGTCTACAGCCTGTAATTGGTAGCCTGCTCACTCGGCGTTCGCCTCACTATTATGCATCTTCCAACTCCTCCCCACCACCACCACACTCGAAAGTAGCCATCAGCCATTCATCACTGGATAGCTGGAACATCACTTAGCATATTCTTAAGCCTCAAGTCTCACCGGAATTGAGCTGCATGAAAGTGCAATACGCATGTTGTCGTGGCACAACGTAATGAGCATTGTTTAGAAGGCTGAAGCGTCTTCGACGGGCTTTCAATATTGGATAGCAATGCCAAGGACAATTTTACGCACCCGCTGCGCACCGAAGGGGCGAATCCATACGTCCATCCTGTTGGAGAATGATATACGTGGGAGGAGACAAACATCGGATCTGGGCGCCGTTGGACCGACGATAATTTCGACAAATCTACAGAAATCGTCTACTACGATGGTCTTTGCGTCGAAACGCTACTGCTTCGTTCTCTTTGTCATCCAAGTAGCTTACCGCCAAGAAGGCAGAGCAAGGCGGCCAGGCACCCAGTTCGGACAGCCTCACTTTTATTAGGCATCAAGAATTCCACGTATCTAGCTGCAGGTGTGCTGGGGTGCAGCGATTAATCATGCTGACATTGCATGGAACGTATAAGCTATTGAACGTATATACGTGTTGTATGACGCCCCGGTTACACCGTGGAGGACTCATGGGATTATCTACATGGTCTTCACCTTCGTTCATATTCTTGTCTCCCAGAAGCCCATACGAGTGTTGCCAGGATCCATATGCGTCATCTTTGTCTATGCTTCCCATTTCTGCGGTTGCTCGTGGGGTTAGTAACAGGCCATTTTGAGATTGTTTCCCAAAGTTTTCAGCCGTCCACATCCTTCTTGCTCAATCCCTCACTCATCTTCCCTTTACCTCCACACAAGCCTATCACCACATATTCGAAACGCAATCATCGTGCTACTAGTTCCTAGGTTATGCGCCTATTCCAACAAGTACACTCAACGTATCAATAACACCGAGGCATCAACATGGATCCTCAACCGAAGAAAGAATATCAGTACAAAACACTCGAGTCTCGACAGATAAGACTGGTCTACCTCCATCCCAGTAACAGAGAGACTATTAACTGCACTATCGAACATGTCTCAATCGATGAGAATCCCACCTTTGAGGCACTCTCATACACCTGGGGCACCGCCATGGAGCGTTTCATCATCAATGTCGGATCTGCCTCATTGTCAGTGGGCAAGAACCTTGCTGTGGCACTCAGAGCATTGGTCTCCAGTGACGAGCCAAGAGCCATCTGGATCGATGCTATCTGCATAAACCAGAACGACGCTCTTGAACGCAATCATCAAGTGCGCTTCATGAAAGACATCTACACACGAGCCAGGAGTGTTCTTGTCTGGCTTGGTGAGGCAGCGGATGGAAGTGATGCAGTCATGGACTACGTAGGAAGCTTGGATCCCACTTCAGCCTTGACAGAGCACAGAGCCTATGTCGACTACAACGATACGTGGACCTGGGAGAAGGGGGATCCCTTCCAGCGTCCACCTGTTCCACAGGGAGACGTCGATGCCCTGCTGTGCAGACCATGGTTCTCGCGTGTCTGGATTCAACAGGAGGCGGCAGTGAATGCCGTGACCAAAGTGACCTGCGGATCGAAATGCGTCACATGGAATCAGTTATTTAGTTTGGTATGGTCGTATCAGAAACCGAGCGGAACTGGATTCGCCAAAGACGCGTTCCACATCGATGCAATGGCTTCATCCATTCTCATTATGATGATTCAGAGTTATCGTTATGACGACATTGAGACGCTTCTTCTCGACATCTTGCGGGACTGCACTTACTGCGGCGCGACCGATCCCAGGGACAGGATCTACGGCGTTCAGAACCTTGCGAAAGATCCAGACCTGGACAAGCTCCTTCTTGAACCGAGCTACGACATTAGCGTTCCGGCGGTCTACACTGATCTGGCGAAGCGTTTTTTGACTTCTCAGGACACGTTCATATTGAGCTGGGCCGGCCGCAGCAATCAGCGCTCCCGTGATCTCCCGTCTTGGGTTCCCGACTGGACGATGAAGAATACCGAAATTCCGTCAATTATTTTCCGCGCGGCTGGCGATGTTAAGAGCGATTGCAAGCTTGGTATTCACGATGGAAAGGAAGCGCTACACGTCAGCGGCCTGACTGTCAGCTCAATCAGTTCCTTGACGGACGGGCCAGCCATGACTGCCTTTCGCAGTCGACTTGACGAAGTTGAAGTCTTCCAGCAGCTGAGAGAAAACTTCGAGGCATGTATCACCTTGGTGAAGAACATCTCCATAGGTACATGTACTGCGGCGAGGTTGGACTGGAAAGCCTTGTGGAGAACACTGGCCATTGATAGTACCCGATCATGGACCCGTTTGGGAGATACCTACTCGGATGCCCTCGTTGAGTTCCCGGAATGGCTTAGATCCGATCGAGATCGAGCACCCCCTGATATTCCCAGTTCATACTTGGAGTATCTTGAAATACTGAATCTACGCTGTATATTTACCTTCCGGCGCTTCGCAACGGACTCCAAGGGAAACATGTGTATTGTCCCCAGGTCCGCGAAGACTGGCGATTTCATTGTTGTCGTTGCAGGTCTTAGTTTGCCACTGGTAATTCGAAGTGTGGAAAAAGGATTGGAGATCATCGGCGAGTGTTACGTTCATGGGCAAATGGATGGTGAAGTTGTCGAGGGTGTTGAACGTCATGAGTGGCAGCAATTCACCTTCTTTTAGATAGCGAGGTCATGGAGTTGGTAACTCGAATTCAAAAACAAACACCCACGCTAATGGGGGTTACCGTGCGCTGACGGCCGTTGGAAGGCAATAACGAGAGAAGATTGTCGTTTTCTGCTCCCTCCCTGCCCAAATCGATGCAATAGATCGAAGTGCTTTCAAAACGACCAAGAGATTTTTTCTCACTCATAGGGAAGCTGACCCAACACAAATAGAGGAACTTTCGCCCGAGGCGCCCTAGGTGTACTACAGTGCTTTGAAGTTTAGATCAGTATCAATTGAGATGTGTTTAATGTGGCAGCTGGGACGAACACAACGTGGTCTGCCGCGCGATGATGATCGACTTCAACCAATCGCATTTCCATCTGCCAAGCCTCTCCGAAGATATGTCTTCTGTCGGAGGCCAATCCCAGTATTGATCTGGTTCCCGTCGACCCATACAACAGACCATGTGCATCATCGTCAAGGGGGCCGGCCAGTCGCATCACCCGGAACCGTGATCCACGAGCTTAGCGATGGAGCGGGCCAACGAACCATGAAGCCGATCATCCGCCGTCCGTTTTGTCTTTTGGTCTTTATTCTCCCTCTCGCTGGGAATTTCCAAGGTCTCGAAAAACCGAACTCTCAGCTATGATTGGCGACTCCAAGTGAAACACGACAAGCTGAGACCAACTGTGCTGCCCGCAACTCCATCGCTCTCCATAACACTTTAACATTATCGGCCGAGAACCCGGGAGCTTGTTTGGAAGTTCGCTTCCTCTTCCAGATTGGGTTCGGCTTGAGGCCTGGGATGACCCCATCGTCTCGAGGCCTCTGTGGGCAGCATTCCTCGCAAGCTCTGTGATTTCCAGCCACACGGCCAATGGACTGTGCGAAAGCCCTTGCATTTCCCGTCGCAAACGAGGTCAATTGAGGTAAAATCACCTCGGCTGGACGAAAACCCGCAACGATGAGGGCTCGACGACGAAGATTGGTGGCTCTGCTTTAGAGCTGACGGCTGCCATCGCAACTTGCGTATAAGTAGAGGCCGTCCCTCATCCCATCTCCTCGATCTTCATCTGTCCGAGGTAGTGTTCAACGCCAGCGTAACATCTGCCAACGTCTGCGAACCTTTTCTCGTGTTCGTTTTCTGCCCGACCCGTTTTCCGACCACACGTTTCTTGACAAAAAGATGGTGCCTTCACCCGCCGTCGCTTTAGGCTTTCTTGGCGCCTTGCAGGGCGCCGGCAGTCCCATCGTACAACGGCAGGCAGCCGGCTGTGCGACGGGCGTGCACATGATTGTCGCCCGGGCCAGCACCGAGCAGCCCGGCACGGGGATCATCGGGTCCGTTGCGGATCGGGTCCAAGCCCAGATCCCGGGGTCCGACATCGTGGCCGTCGACTACCCGGCCCAGCTCAACCCCTACAACCCCTCTCAGAGGGCTGGTGTCACGGCCATGACGAAGCTGGTGCAGGACTACGCCAAGCAGTGTCCACAAACGAAGATGGTCTTGATGGGATACTCGCAAGTATGTGAGCTTTAGATACTGTCAAAGACGTCGACGCTGACGGTGATGATAGGGAGCTCACGTAACGGTTGATGTTCTTTGCGGCACCAGCGAGTCTGGGTTCGATGCGACGCCGCCTCAAGCCGCAGACGTCACAGATAAGAGTGCGTAGTTTCTGGTATACCGGAGGCAGAAGTCGGCTGACACAGGATACAGTCTCTGCGGTTGTATTGATGGGCGACCCAAGTCACGTTAACGGACAACCCTTCAACACTGGCACGAGCCAAAGGGACGGGGTAAGATACTCCAAGAATTACCATGGATCGAGTATCATCTGGCTCACAAAGCAAATACAGGTATTCCCTAGACAAGATAACGCCGCATGCGCCGCCGTTGCCAACAAGATGACTTCCTTTTGCGACACCGGCGACCCATTCTGCGACGGCGGATCGAACATCCAGGTCCACCTTGGATACGTACGGAGAAACGGAGATGATGCTGTCAAGTTCATCGTTGATAAAGTGAATGCTGGGGGAGCTGGAGCAGCCAAGGCGCCTGGGGCTTGACAACGAAGCACAGCAACCGGCCGGTCTAGTCTGTCGTCATGCCGGTACTTGAGATTGCTGTTGGTACAGATTGTTGCATACTTAATACTGGCATGTATTTAGGCATATTTCCATATTTGCACACATATGTTTTTCACACAGGACTCTCGCCATCTGCTGTGACTGAAGAAGGAGTATCAATCGTAATGGGTAGGCCGTCTACCTCTTGCCTCATGGTGTCTCTGCGCTTGCCATTGATGAGAGGCTTCTGAGAGTGTTCTTACTCATTCGTAAATCTCCTCTCGAAGTTTGCGTTGTGCCGCGCCAGAAGTCTACAGAAAGGGAAAGAATTTTGCTTCAGCAGTACCCAAATGCTTGCCTCTGGACGGGCCTTGACTGACCAAATATGCGTATTGCGAGATCAAGCTTTTCATTTGACAAAGTTCGAGAGAAATTTGAGGCAGAAACCCGTTTTTTCGTACCTTGTGCTCCCAAGGCTCAGTATTGGACCGCCACACATGTATCATCTTCACTCCGCCCTAGCTGCCTACCATTCATGGGATCCAAATCGCCATGCAAGCGTCTTCTGGCCAAGCACAGAAAAAGGGCTCGAAGATACTCCAAACTAGCCAGCATCTGGGTCTTTTGGTGGTGATTCACTGCAAGTTTGAATATGCGAGACTGGAGCAGTGACAGTCCTACTGGCAACTTGGAGAACGTCGGTTCAGGGAACCCTCGTGGCCAGATTGATAAGATCTGCATTGTATTGCGCAGAGAATTGCATTTGTAGATTAAGATCTTACCCCTGGCCCCAGAGATAACCGCCACAATGCGACTTTATGGGCCGCCCGGGACTGGGCTTGAACTCAATTCCATGGAAGCCCATAGATTGTCGTTCATAGACATCAAGTGAGGACTGACAGACGCCGAATCAGTTGACGAAGCTGAGTGAATTCTTCGTATGTGAGATCACAAATGATCATTGCCCGTAATTAATTGTTTCCTGATGCTGCATTCGATGTCGAGATTCTCATGTTCCCGGGGAAAAGTCCCGGGAAAGCTCAAGAGTCCCGGTCTGTGTTCCCGCCACCAGGAGGCCATTGATGGCCTGCCCCACTGCATGGCACATTGGACCCTGAATTCCAACGGCTAGGCAACGATCTGCCGGCGTTGTGGATAGTTTATTTTATCGTCAGCCTCAAAGCCTCGTGGGTACTTTCCAGCTGTCCAGTACACCAGCCCGACTTTAGTTGAACTGTGTTGTTTTTTCTCCAAGCGGCCACCTCCCGGTGATGTTTGAGAAGTGTCGCTGCTGATATCAACTTCCGATGGCCGAGAGATGATGTACAAGTAGGATTTATGGATATATCCTACGCAGTTCCCTCTTCCAATGTCGCGTGAAAAGACAAGCTGTGGTAGAGAGAACAAGAACGGACTTGTTGCTGCTTACTTGAGGACTGACTACCTGGGCTACTCTATCATGCGCAAACCGTATACTACCTATACTTTTACAATTGGTGGAAACCTTTGGTTCTCATGCTAAACTTTCCCGGTTCTCATCCCTCGTAAGTGAAGAAATTTTCACGACTTACACGACTTACAACATCAGCCCTTATACTTCTCAATTTTCCCGGTCTTCATCTCTCGTCAAGGTGAAAACCCCCCAGTTTTCTAGCTGGAGGCGCCATATTGTCTATTTTATGAACCTTCCCGGCTTCTTCGCCCACTTCTGAAAAGTCACGATCAAACCTTCATCACGCCTGAGATCAACCGGAGATGGGAAGTTATAGAGGTCCTCACTTAGATAAAAGGGATGCCCTCCCGCCCTTCTTTTTCCCTTTTCTCTTTTCTCAGGTTTTTTTCGACAGATCGACTACACAGCTTTCACCGTTTGCAAGATTCAAACACGTTATCAACACTACTCACCAATTCAACAACTTCTCACGTCAACAAGATGTCTGACTATCGCACTTACCACGCTTCCCCGGCTAACTGGTTCCCCGTCTCCTATCCCGAGGAGATGGAGTGGCAGCCAGAGCCTGAAATCCAGCTTCAGCCGCCCGCTGTTGCTGTTCCTTCTAACCCTTCTCCTCTCTCCTCTCTCCTCTCTCTCCCCCCCTCTCTCCCTTCCGCTCTCTCTCTCTCTCCTCCTCTCTCATCCTTCTCTATCTCTCATCCTCCTTCTACTAACCCTTTCACCACGGAGCGACTTGCTCGTGAAAGCGGTGATCCAATGGAGCTCGATGAGGAGCTCCCAGTTCAGCCCCCTGCTACCAACAAGCGTGGTAGAGGGGATGGACCTCGCGACTCGCGTAAGCGTGCTCGTGTTACTAACTCTCCTCCCCCTTCTTCTTTCCGCAAACCCCATCCTTCTTCTAACCGCAATTCCCCTTCTTCTTCTTTCCGCAACTCCTCTACTTCTTCTAACCGCAATCATCCTCCTTCTTCTTTCCGCAACTCCTCTACTTCTTCTAACCGCAATCCTCCTCCTTCTTCTTTCCGCAACCCCTCTACTTCTTCTTACCGCAATAACAACCGCAACCAGCGTTCTTCTAACAAGAGGAACAAGAGGCGCGATCGTCTCGACGCCGATGGCGACGTCGAGATGGCCTCAGCTCCTCCTCCTCACAAGAACCGCAAGGGGAACCAGAATCCCTTTGCGCGTTCTTAACTTACCCTCCTCCTCCTCCTCTCTTCTCTCCCTCCCTCCTCCTCTCCTCTCTCTCTCCTCCTCTCTTCTCTCTCTCCTCTCTTCTCTTCCCCCCCTCTCTTACTAACCAAAACACCAAAAAAACAGCAAAACCCCAAAATCCAAAAAAAAAAAAAAAAAGGTCAGTACTGCCATCTATTTTTCTACTTAGTTGTTTTCTGCTTTTCTCCCCTTCTCTCTCTTCAGCTCCGCCTGCTGTGAAGGCTTTTCTCCCCACCCCCTTCTCTCTCTTCAGTCTCGCCTGCTGTGAAGGCTTTTCTCCCCACCCCCTTCTCTCTCTTCAGCTCCGCCTGCTGTGAAGGCTTTTCTCCCCACCTCTTCTCTCTCTTCAGTCCCGCCTGCTGTGAAGGCTTTTCTCCCCACCCTCTTTTCTCTCTTCAGTCCCGCCTGCTGTGAAGGCTTTTCTCCCCACCTTCTCTTTCCGCTATGGCCCCGGTGAGCCTTATCACTATTTCTTTGGGCAACGAAGTCGGACTCCAAACCTCCCCGCGGTGTTGCCTGGGAACTTCCTCATTCGAGGATGCTAGGTCCAAGTGGACTGGAGACGCAAACTTCTTCTTGTGACTGCTTCTTGTGATGTTTGCTTTGGGTTCATTCTGATTCCTCCACATGTTTGCCATTCGGTCCTGTCTGATACCTCCAAATGTGTCTAGTCCTGGCCCATCTCCCTTGTTGAGCCGTTCTCTGCCTATCCATCAAGCCCACTACATCAACTCCATGTTTCCGTTCTGTGAGCCCCTATGTACTTGATCCGGCCAGCTTGTGAAAGCCTCTCTCATCCATAGCTAGCCATATGCGGTCATTGTCCCCAGCCCACGCCATGTTGGCACACCAAGTCTGATTGTGTGAAGAATCCTCTATTACGTCTGCGTCACCAGATCCACTGAGTATGAGTCCAGTCAATTGTGTCTCAGCCCGACATTCGAGTCCTCCTCATTCTTAAATGCGGTGTAGGTTGCCAGGTCCAGTTTCAACCTCTCACTTTACCGATTCAACTGATACGTATCACATCGGTCTAGGGATATCGATCCATTTATTATCACTCCTGAGTCTAATATGGTCTGTTTGCTCATGATATAGGATGTTCTGGCCCATCCCATCGAGATTATCAGTCTATATCTATATTCACAACTCTCAATGCCTGCACTTGACCACGCCACTTGGATTCATCATGATGATAGGTCGGAATGATCATGCGCCAAGCTACCATGCTCTCATAATCCTGTCGTAGGTTCTGAACTCATGAAGTCTGAGCTCCCGGCGAAACTCCAGCGACTCATTAGGGTCATAACCATGGGCACTTGACTTCAATGCGGCAGCATAGTATTATAGCCTGTATGAGATCACACTTGGTTCGTTAACTGCTTGAGTTATGACTCAAAATGTTGTTTAGCTGTTCTCAAGGCTTGTAGCTTGTGAGCCCGTCGAGATGTACTTGCTCATCTACATGTTAAGTAATTAGGACTGCTGTTTCCATTGCTAAAGCCACAATCTACAGATCCAGCGGCACGGCACGTTCTTAGATCATCAGAATGCTGGTGTCTTTCGTATGCCATTTCTCAATGATGTGTGTACTTAAATTCTGGTATCGAAATCTCATAAGGATCGTCGTCAACTCAAGCTTGAGACTCCCGACTGCTCGATTTAAGTTTCCAGAACTCAAAAAGCGGGCGATAACACCAGAATCGGGCCACAACTTATGTAAAGGATACTTCTGGGCCCTTAACATCCGCCAGTCTGAGAGGAAATCTGCACTCATCTCAGAATTCTCTCACCTGAGTCTGGTCTAATACTTCTAGTGAAACACTGCGATGTTGCCGCACAGTCGCGACGATGACGTTGCGCGCAATTGGTGGATGTAGGCCTTCCAGCAAGGGGCGCGGCGATCTGGCTCCAGCCCTCAAGAGCCCGTGCCGATATGTCGGTTTTCAAAGTTCACATTCATCGGCAGAAATCCAGGTACTTTAATCATGTATGAAGATAAATTCCATTAGTGAAAAGAAAGAATTGCACGCTATGTAGCTGCACCAAATAGACGTTTCCCTGCGAACCACGTCGTTACCCTAATCTTACATAACGCCTCGCCAGTGTTTCCAACCCGCATACGCGTCCATGCCCCTATGCACCCTCTAATGCCGACAATCCAATCGGTCGCATCAATCATTGATATCCGTCATGTTCAGATGAGACTCATGTGGTGGCAGCAGCAAGTCCACTCGCCGCCGGGCTCCTGCTTCCAGACGCTGTTGCAGATGCCCTCGGTCGCGACGAGCTTCTTGCCCTTCTGGCGCCAGGCGGTGACCTTGTAGACGAGACTCGAGCTCATCATGTCGATCTCGACGAACTCGGGGTCGTCCTGCATGCGGTACGCCGTCCAGGGCTCCCAGTCGTCGAGGTGCTCTTGGAGCGTCGGCTTCGATTTCGGCGAGTAGACCTTGTCGCCCGGGTGGGAGAGGACGGCGTCCTTGTCGAGGTACTTGCGGAGGGCCTTGGGCTTGTTGTCGCACATGGCGCGCCAGAGGAGCGTCTCGGCTTCGATGGTGTCTTCCTTGTTGCGGGAGAAGATGGTTCCCTGCTTCGGCTCGTTTTCGTCGCCCATTGTGAAGATTGTCTTGGTGGTTGTTTATTCTAGTCTTTCCGTGGTATTTTCAAACCAGACGTCGCTCGTTTGTATGCAGTGCAGTATTCAGTCGTGAGGATTCGAGGGAAGGTTTTCGGTGCTGCGCTCACGGATCTGGGGCTGCATCAGCTTTATGACATCGTCTGGAGCTCTGGCCTCCAGTGACGACTCTCCCGTGAAAACAGGAAATCCCGGCTTGTGTTGGGCGGTTGTGATTGGCCATGTTCAGTCATTCTCTCGGCGGTCTCACGCAGCCCCTTGACGTCACACTCGATGGAGGGGCTCAGGTGCTGTCCAAAATGCGGGGAGCTCAAGGGAACAGGGGTTGGAAGCAGGTTATTTCATTCCTCGGTGATCTAGACCTTCAGTCCCTTCTCGCCTCTTCTTCTATCATTTTGTGCGACTCTGATGTAACAGGTGCATTGACGGTCCGGGGACAGCCCGGCCGAGACTTGCTGCTGCTGCTCTCTTAGCGCTTGTGGGCGCGACGTTGTAGCCGGCTAAGCCCGCCAGATCGTGGGACCCGTTGGCTTTGGCTTCGATCCGGTGGTTCTTGTCATTGTTTGACGGGGCCGAACTGAACTTGACTTTGTGCTTGGAATCGTCTAGACTCTCTTTGGCCTAACTTTGGCGTCGCAGAAATTGGAGAAGCTTCGACGCCTTAATTGGCAGCTCAGCTTCTCTTGAGCCTGTATTTTCCGTGCTTAAACATGACTGGCGATCAGGAATCGGGGTGTCTGCGAGACGGCGGTGGTTGAGGTATGAGAGACTCTTTCTTCTGCCCGACTCTTGTTAGTGAAAGCATTAGAAGCATCAAGGAGATGTCAATGACTTTTTTTTTTCTTTTTTTTTTTTTTAAGCTTTTTGAAGCTTCCGACCCAGCTGAGTTTCCGTGCCAAAAGGCTTCATGTTGGGATTGGAGAAATGGTTTCGAAGCAGTTTGGCCCTATGACGTCACTTTTCGCGATGCCAGACAAATGCTGTTCACCGAAGTCAGCGTAGCTCCATGGCTTCAAAACGATAGCTTCTCCGTTCTAATAATCGTACCGCCAGAATGAGCAGCTTATATGGGTTTGTGCTGATGAAACGCAGAGCAAGATACTTGGACGACATTGGAAAGACACGTATTCCGAGAGGTGGCACAGAAACGGAATGAGTTCATTTAACAGATCTTTCTTTTTGTCGAAACATCAACTTTTGAGGTTGAATCTGTGCTGATGGGATATCATCCCGATGGTGATCAATTGCCGGGAACAACTCTGATGACTCGACTTTTGAACGAGGCCGTCACGCTACTAGCAAGACCAAGTCGTAGTTGGCACAATTCTACTCCTTCTGTACCAGTTGCTGAGAGACACCAAGGGTAGCCGCGCACTCCAAAGCAAATCCGAAGCATCTGGCGTACCAACCTTGGGACCAGTGACTCAGCTCCACGCAATGAGGCGCACCCAGAAGGAAACTCCCATCAACCCGACTGCTGTTTGAAAACGCCCTGACGCACACTTCCACCTCCTCCTTCGTAGCCACGAAGAACGGATCATCTTCCACCAAGGAGAACATGACGGGTGCTTTGACGAGCGGCGCCCACTTCTCCTTCCACACCGGAAGCCATTCGGAAGCAAATAAGGCCGATTCTGCAATCGGCATAGGGGAATCGAGGCGCTTGCTCTGATCAAGGACTTCTTGCGTAACGGTCCCGGGTTTGAACATGACAGTATCCTTAGCCTCTATCGGCATCGAAGCGTGGTTCTCATCCACCAGTGAAAAGAATGGCGGGGTGTTCTTCATGAACGTGGATTGCTTGTCGCCCATGCCGCTCGCAATGAGACCGCTCAACGGGTAGGCTGGTGCTGCGTCCTGGGCATGGAGACCAGCAGTCACGATGCCGGACATCACCCCAAGGCTGTGACATAGCAGGACGATGGAGTTGCAGTGATTGGGCAAACCGATCTCGGTCCAGAGCTTTGGCAAGATGTAGTTGTGAAGCAAGCGGGCGGTCTCTTGGGGGAATTTCGAGCCCTCTGGAATGGGCAGGACGCAACTTGTTCCGCCGTATGATGGTCGATCGATCGACACGAACGGCACACCGTAAGCAGTACTCGTCAAAGAAGCTGTGTTTCTTGGGGTTGCATCAAAGTACTGGTGGTCATAGCCTCCGCCGTGTAAGGCGACGATCAAGGGCCGGTATTCCGCAGGAGAAACTTGAGATGGGGGGATGCAGTGTGCGCCGGTGACAGTACCGTTTTTGGGAAGCGAGTATTTGAAGGGCTGCATGATGGAGTTGAAGGCCAGCCGACTTCGATTGGACTGAAGGCCGATTCTGTTGGCGATTTATGGGGATTGGAGGTTGAGAGTACAAGCAAAAGTGATGCAGAGGTTGCTTTTAAGGTTGATAGTTCTGGACACAGAGATCCCCTCTGACTAGTTTCAAAAGTTGCAAGTTCCTACTCGCTACGTGAAGTTGCAGCATCGCGTCGCCCTGTCACTCTTTTGGGATTAGTAAGGCAGGGCATGATGTTGATACATGGACCCGATTTTCGAACATTTGAGCACCACTATTTTGAGTCTTAACTACACGGGCTTAACATGTAATCACGGACTTTACGGAACGAACGGGGTTAATGAGTTGCCAGTGAAGATTTTGCAAAATCCGCATCATTTGAAAAGGAGAGAGAATCAGTCGATATGGCAGGACTTCGCCAGTCGGAGATCTACACTGAAGATCCTTGGCCGCAAATTCGGAAATCCGCAAACTCGTTGATACATACCAGCCGCTGCAAGAATTATGGTCTTCCTTGCTCTTAACAGTTTTTAAGTCAACTAGAGTAATATTTACGTTTACAACAAGTTGAAAAAGTTTGCTTAGTTAAGAACAATGTGGTGATGCATGTCTGCTCTGCATGATATGCCTAGAAAAGAGTCCTTCATATCAAGATGAAAGCTGTAAGTTCAAGATTTAGTATGTCAGTTATCAGTACACTTATCCGGTACTTAGAGTAGGACTTTGTGATATTCACTTCATCACATGAAGAAGTAACCAGACACTCACTGAGACATCAGGTTCTTTGATGTTAGTCAGAGAGCCTTACGAAAAGCATCCGTTACTAAACGTGGTATCGATTTTGTTTGTAATTGGAGGTAAGCGGTTTCTGAGATTGCCATGTGAGGAGCGCTCGTGTAACGTAATTGGAGCAAACTCGGATACCTCCGACTCACTGGAGTGCGTCGAGGCTACATAGGTAACCGACAAGCATCAGTAAGCTTCACCCAGCTTTCATTTCTACTAGCCATGAAAAATATCCAATCGCATTTATGTTGAACCAGAATTAATCTCCTTTAAATGATCAAAACGTACAACCGTGGCCGCAGCGTTGTATTCGGCATTTGTTGATTGCTGGCCTGGTTTCATAACATTTATGATATTGATTGAACACGAACACGTAAGGTAGGCCTCAGTTGAATTTGATACCGGGATCTCAGCGAAATTCATACTTTGAACTGGATTCAATGATGCTCGCACCTATAGAACAGTCGCTAATACTGGTATTTTCTCAGTCTCGGGCATGGAACGCGATGTTATTCTAAAAATGACAACAAGGACACTGCAGAGTGAAATGCTTAAAGGTCATGCCTATGTCTCTCACTCATTTGAAAATGAGATCTCCTTGACGACAAGCGATATTGTAAAGCGATATTGTAAACACAATATGAGCAGTGAGCATCTTGCTTATCGCATAGGGCTCCAGGCACCCGAAGCATCCAGGCATGGGCCTCGTCCTCTGACAGAAACAGAGCTCACAAGCTTTCAACGAACCCAACCACTCCCCGCATCGCCAATGACGGCCCACCCCAGGGCCACGAATAGATCCCAAGACTCCGATTCTCGTCCACTTTTGGCATGGACACGGCTGAATCAGCCTGGAACGACGAAAGCTCAAGCCAACTATGACGGGTCCTGGCTCTCCGACTTATGGGAGAGTTGGTGCTGGTTCGATCGCTGCTGCGACCGTCTCTGCGACAGAGCGTGCGATAGATGCTGTGACCGGTGTTGTGACAGATGCTGCGACCGGTGTTGCGACAGGTGTTGTGATCGGTGTTGTGGAAAGTGCTGCGGATGTTGCGAATGCGTGGAACGGTACGAAGTGCATGAAGTGAGATGCTATTTACAAAGATGTCATACTGATTACATGCGAGCAGGCTTTGCTTAGGATTGGGACACGCTTGATGCCGCTCTCCTCAGGGCTCAGGACTATCGGCAAGAGCAACGGCTTGTCCACGCGAGCCCGGAGGCCGCCCCGGCCGTGTTTTCCGCGCCGGCCGTGGAGACCGCGGAAGAAGCGGGAAGCGACAGTCACCCCTAAATTACCGTAGTTTTGTCCCCGGCGGGCGGTGCTTTCTTGGCTCACTCATTGCGGCGACCGGTCTTTCATGGGTATTTGTTAGTTGGCTTAGATCCAGAGACATTCGAGAACAAGCCTCAACATTTGCACCAGCTGATGTAAAAGGTTCGAAGTTGGGAAAAGAAAGAGTTCACAAAAGTTCAGATGACAGATCTGTCCTCTGAGATTAGTTTTGAAATATACCACTAAGAAGTTTGCCCACTTGTGAGATCTTCAAGTTTGATAATGGATGGCAGAGGTCGTCCTGAGTGCGTCTACCTAATCAAAAATTAGGTTCAAGCTTCATTAATTCTGTTGAGTCAGTTTCCTCGGCCTTGTTTTGAATTGTCATTTGTTACATTTGAAGGCGAGAAAGCGAACCCGAGAGAGACGACGCCAATCCTCTTGGGCTTGACGTTGAAGCATTTAAGGTCGTCTTCATCCTCTTCGAATGGAGTAAAGGATCAATCACTGCACTCTTCGCTCATTCCAATCTCTCAAATCACTCAAGAGCTTATCAAGACTCCCAGACAACTCAACAATCGATGTGAGTATCCTGCCACGACAAGCTGTACCTGATGCTGATGGACCCGATTCGACAAAGCCTCCACCATGAAAGTACTCAGCATCATTGTCGCCACTGCGGTCTTCTTTGGGCCTTCACTTGTATCAGCCGAGTGCAGGCAGTTCAGGAATGGAGAGATTTGCAGGGCGCCATTCCGGTTCACTTGCGGTGGCATGGGCACCGCGACCTTGACATGCTGCACCGGGGTGGGCAACGCAGACTGTCAGTGATTGTAGGGCCTGTGGGCCTTGGGTGTGAGGTGTGACAACATGGAATATGCAAATATATGGGATGTAAACGGTATTGTCATATACCTGTTCGGATAGGCCCTCACGAATCTGGATACTCATATACATAAGTCTGCGTATAGATGAGGATATTCAGGACATAGGCTTTACACAGGACAAGCAAGACTTCCACCCTTTGTGATTGTGTTCAAAGACTTGGGCAGAGAGCCAAAAAGCGCGGTGAATGTGTAGTCAGCGTTACAACTACAAAAGACAAATGAGACGAGTGAGCTTTCTGTCTGCTGAGAAATGCGTAATGTGATAATACAACCATAAAATGGTGGCCTCACCACTTTGGTAGAGAAATGCGCGGTTGCAAATGATCCAACCACGTTACACTGCTATGTGTTTGTTAAATCATTAGGACGGTCGAGGTTTACTATTAATTCTGGTCACAAAAGTGTGTATGGAACAGTCGACATGGGGGATGTTTGAATGAGTGCATATATATTGATCAATCCGCGATGATAATGACTATGATGATCGGAACGATGTATACTCAGGATATGCATTCCTTGTAACCGACATGTCTATACTTGGATAGTCTTGTCTGACAGGACGTTGACGGTGAGTGCGGAGACGGCGTGCGGCCGCGGACCTCTAGTTTTCCGTCACCGAGAAAGACATAATTTAGTATATATGCCCATCTTTAAACGTCCACGATAGTTGTCCGTTTTAAGACTGTCATTATAAACGCCTCCGAATATCTCCCTACCGCCAACTTCCTAGGCATTATTTCCTCTTCCGCCCACAATGAAATATCGCGGTGTCGTTTACGATGTGGGCCTTCACTTCGAACCCAACACCCCTTCGGTTGAGCCCTTCAACGCCAACCTCGTGGAACACGACATGCGCGTGATTTCCAACGAGCTTCAGGCCAATGCTGTCCGCATCGAGGGCGAATCCATCTCTCGTCTCGTCACCGCTGCTCGTGCCGCTCATGCCTTGGGGCTCACTGTTCTTTTCAATCCGTGGAAGATGCATTCGCCAGCCCAAGAGATACAACTTGACCTCGCCGAAGCCGCGCAGGCTGCAGAAGATCTTCGGATGGAGGGCTTGGATATTGTATTTGTTACGCAGTGCGAGTTTACAATCTTCAACGAGGGTATCTTCCCAGGCAAGACTCTTATGGAGCGCGTTGGCTGGATGGCCACCATGGGCCGAGGTAGTAAGGAGCAGCTCGCCGCGTTGGGCGAGCGCTCCGCGAAGCTCAATGACGTGCTTCGGTCGTTTCTGGACGTTGTATGTCCCATCTTCCACGGCCGGGTGACGTACTCGGCAGGGAGCTGGGAACAATTGAGTTGATTCCCTTTGACATCGTCGGTGTCGACTACTACCGAGAAAGCGAGACGGAGACAGAATACGTCGACAGAATACGTCGACGGTTTGACAAAATATCAACAGGGTAAACCGGTGTTCGTCATGGAGTTCGGTTGCTGCGCATACGAGGGTGCGGCGGCTCGCGGCGCAGGCGGCTTCATGCTCCTGGAGGGAACGAATCCCGATGGTACTGGAAACTTTGCGGACGGGGTCGTGTTGACCTATTCGGAGACGGAACAAGCTGATTACATTGAGACGCAGCTCGGGCTACTCACGGACGCTGCTGTCGATGGCGCCTTCGTGTACGTCTTTTCGTTCCCGACATTCCGTGCCGGCGAGGGTGCACGAAATCTGGACATGATGTCCTTTTCACTGGTCAAGACGTGGCCGGAAGGTGATGAGAGGTACACGGCGATGCCTCCTTGGGCGCCGAAGGAGTCTTTCAGGAGGTTGGTCAAAGTCTACAAGACCATGAAAAATGCAGGTTCTGGCCAGTAAGGCTCAATCATTTTGTCGATTTGGCCGTGTAAGACGGTACATATCTGTTGGGACCCGGGGGTCTTCCGATCTCCACCAGCTCACCTGGTCCAGCCAAATTCTATACAGACACATACATCGCCGTCACTAAGCGTACTGTTCTTCCATAGAATTGAACGCCCAGGCTTTGATCTTGACTTTCTTGACCAGTTGGGGGCCGCTTATGCTCTCATTCTCTTCGCCGATGTATTACTTTTGTGACGACAATCCTACGAAGTTTTTGCGGTGGCACTCATCCTATTTTCGCTTGGCCTGGAACCTTCATGAACTAGTCAACAAAATATGGTTAGCTATACCGCTTACGCGGTTTCACATGTGGTGAGCTGTTCTTTCACATACCTTCTTCTATCCTGTTGCGCGCAATATCTGCCTCCATTTGCCACCGAGCCCCCACGGCCAGCAACCACCATACGCCTAGGGCGAGAATGGGAAAAACGCAGGCGTTCTTGACGGTGACACGGGGACATGGATCGAACGTGGCGGCTGACAACATCATGTAGAAGCCAAGGCCGATGACGACAAGGCTGATGACGCCGTCCACGCAGAACCTGTCACTCATGCCGTCTTGCAAGTTGCTCGTGATGCGCATGGAGTCCGGCATTATGGCGTCTATCCGTCTCATTTGTCGCACGAAGGCTGGTTTGTGTGATAGAATCAACCACCTGCACAGTCTGTAGTGCGCTTCATGCATGATGCGTTCCTCTTCCATTTCGATCCACCAATCAAACAATCGAGACGTCCAGCTCTGTTCGTTCGCCATTTCTGTGATAGGCTTGTAGTGGAGGAGATTTAAGTTTCGAAGAAAGAAAATAATGAGATGATCTTTGCCTCTGGAGTGTTGGGATCTGAGTCGATGTCAGAAAGTCGTGATGAGATATCGTGAGGTGGAATGCGACGTGGATTGAGACTTAACTCAGTATTCTCTAGATGTTTGATGATATGTCGGCGTTATATGAGATAATGGAGATAGGGAAAGCAGATAAAGTTATTGTACCCAAAGGTTCTGGTCTAGTATGAACTAGCATGATTGCTTGAGCACTGGGCAATTGCGGTTGTGTGTCCTATGTGTGGAAAGTTATTCCTCAAGGTGTTGCGTGATACAATTTTTTGTTTGTGGCTAGCGATGTCCTCACCTTTTCTCGAGGTGAAGACACTTTCTTTTCTTTTTCTCACTCAGTAATACGTATCCAAAAACATAACCACATGCGATCGTTCTACCAGAAGCTGCTATCCACACATATGTTGATATTGTTTAGTGAGCGGTGAAGGAGCAGGTAATATAGAAATGTTAGCCTCTCATTCAGATTGAAATGGAGAAAACCTGGTGTATTGGCCCAATGCGACCACTGTCTTACTATGTAGTAGTTGCGGGTTTGATGCTCTCACCCGAAAGACGCCTCAGAGATCGATGACGTCAAGACTTATGTTCTTCTATTCTCCAGGCTATGGACATTGGAACCCAACTTGATACAACACATTCCGTACAAAGCAAGCTCACTTATCTCATCTCGCAACATCCTTTCGACCGGAAAACTTCTCCTATATTCCCAAGCACTCAAACATGGATGACTGGCAAGAATCAGCCTTTACATCCAGGCATGTCCACAATCGAGTCAGCTCATCCAAAGCCGGCGCGGGCCGACGAGGCAGAGGAGCTTTCGACGCTAAAACAACATTCGGCAAATATGAAATCAAGTGTTCAAAGGCACAAAAATCTCAAGCAGGCGGCAGCCCATCTGACAAGAAGAAGAAGGCTCTAGAACCAACTATGGATATCTTTCGACTATCAGACGACGGCCGCGGTTTGCTTGGACGGCTGTACTTACCTGATTTCCTAGATGTCAGCATCGTCTTGACAGGGAGCCGAAAGACTCTTCAACAATTGATACTTAGCCTTGAGAGCGAGGCACGACAAACATCGAAACAAGAAGACGACATCGACGACGAAATTCTAGCCATCGAAAACACCACGTCGAGTTCCAATGAAGACGGGAATGACCTAGAGGAAAACCCCAGAGATGAAACCTCGGAGACTGAGGAGTGCAAGGAGAGACAGAGATTTGAAAACTTCGAGAAGAACAGCTTCCGTTCGCCAAAGTTTTGGTTCCAGTGGAAGGGAAGGGTAAATGCACGACCCACTGTTGCGTCGAGTAGCGAAACAGACGCTGCCTCTGAAAGAGATGAGACAGGCAGAGGGTACCTGGTGTTTGCTGGAAACGACTGTAGGTCTTTCAAAGGCACCATCAGCTGCGATGCATTGCAGTGGGACAATGTGTCTTTATCTGGATGGAAAGCAGTCTCTATGACTGAAAGGGATATCGCTTTCGAATGGTAATATCATTGGGAGCGTCGCCGGTGAAATCTTCTCGGGGCAACTTGCTGAAGTATGAGGAATCTCCTGGCTACTGGAGCCTTCTTGTATCTTCCCAACGCAAATACTTAGTCACTTGAGCTTTTCTTGTAGTGATGACAAGGGTTTGACTCCCTCTGGCTTTACAACACGAACTTCTACTCCTGGGTCTTCTGACAATACCGAACAAGTGCGATTTGGCATCCCAACATGGCTTCCGGATCACGAGCGAAGAAACTCAAGCGCAAAAGACCAGCGAATGTTAGCTCCAGTAGGACGCATGGCCCCTCGGAACCACATAGCAAGGTACGCAGATGCCTCGGTCATCACTTGCATGACTTATTCGCCTAGACCGCTCTCCCACTGCATCGGCCTTTGGTCCATTGCTATCCGTATGAACATTCACTAATCTCATTCTCAGAAGGCCAAGGTCAGCGACAACAAGAAATCGTTATCCTTTTTGTAAGTCTTCACTATTTGGTCTAGCTGCAGAGCATACATGTAGTCTTACCACTGATTTGTAGATCGCTTCCTCCTGAAATCCGCAACGAGATATACCACGACGCCCTGGTGCGCGAGACCTCAATCAACATCGGCGAAACCCTTGTCGGTGACAAGCAGTTGCTGCGACAATACTCGAACAGACCAAAGAGAAAGCCCGTCTTCGGCTCCCTCCTTCGTACATGCAAGACTGTGCATGCCGATGCGAGTGCCATGCTCTACTCCAACGGTTTCGCACTGGATACGATGCAGGATCTCGCACAATGGCTCCGCGCTATCGGCCGTAACGCAGTTCACCTACGCGGCATTACATTCCTTCACCATATTCAAGCTGCTTCGTTCAACCTGAAGCCAAGAGGCCCCAAACTCAAACTGGGAAATCAGTGTGTTCACAGGTACGCGTCGAGGAAGGTTGCTGCGATGCTTGCCAATTCACAACATCTCGAGCCCTTGAAAATGCAGTTTCGATACACTACAGTGTATCGAAACCAGGGTCTCTCGGTCCCGAGAAACGACAGCCCGGAACACTGGGTCCGGACTGCACGGGTTATTGCGGAAATGGTGTACAACGACTTCCGCCCTATTTTACGACAAGCCATTTCCCGCGGAAAGTCCGTCAGCGAGGCTTGCAGATTGATTCAAGTCCACCGAGGGAACTTCGAGGACACAGATTGGTGGACGCCTCAAGGCTGGCCTTTAATCTCATTGAATGCAACCGAATTGAAGGACGCTGAAGATGCAGTTGTTGACCACATGCAACTTTTGCTGCGCATGGGAGTTTAGGTTAGTTTTAGAGATGGTCAACTACGGCAATCCGGCCTCATGATGTTTATTGGATAATAAGGGCGGACAAATTCTGGGCAAAACAGTTTACCTATTCCCCTCAGACAATGTTATTTTGGATCCAGCCACAGCTGGTGTGTGAAATTGAACCTAGTGTCAAGGTACCGCAGGAAGAGCAACCTTGATGTGTGAAGTTGAGCCACAGCCCCGCTTGGACTGCTGCCTTCTGACAGCCGCCCCCATTCATATTGTGAAAAAAGGCACCTTTTTTGCTCCAGAAATCAAGCAGTCATTCCCAGACCTGCATCATACTTCGAAATCCAAATGTCGCTTCAAACTCAGCAAAACCGACCCGCTCCCAGTAAGGTCTCGTACGAGCCTCGATATCCGCCAAAGGGGACAGATGAACTCGACATCCCATCGGAGAGATCCCTGAATATTCACAATAACCGAACTGCGGAAGACATCGCCTCACAGGCCGCGGGAGCTAATATGAAAGTAAGAAGAAAAGCTTGACCAGCTTCCCTCGGTCCAATGATAAGAGGAATCGTTCGGTTTATTAACAACATTTCGTTCAAAGTTTGAAGCCCACCGCTCAACACCAACTTCTGAAAGGTTTCCTTTTCTGTGAGTCTCTTGCCTATCTATTCATATGCTGAGATTAGGCTTACAGAAAAACAGACGTCTGCCCCCGGAGCTGCGCAATGCGATCTACAAGCTCATTCTCCATCGCCTTGATGGACAACCCTGTCTGTATGTTGTGAAAGTTATCCTCCTCCTATCTCAGCAAGCCAGACGAAGCTCACACAATCGAAAAGTATTAGAGACCCAGACGGCCGGCCACCCAGGAAGAGAACAGCACGTGGCAGACAACACAAAAGTCAAGTTGACGGGGAAGATCGTCCAATGTTGAGAACTTGCCAAGCCATTCACCGAGAGTCTGTCCACCTCTTGTACTCAAATGACTTTGGCTTGTCCGATATGGACAGCCTTTTAAGTTGGCTAAGCATCATTGGTCCCCACAATCGCGCGAATATCCGGTCCATTTCTCTGGTCGATGACGTGTTAACTGGCTGGACGCCTAGCTATCGCGCCGACGCGAAAAAAGTAGCGAAGCTCCTGGCAAATTCGACATTTCTAAGGAGTTTTCAGACTAAATATTGTTACGCCTACTGCTTGGACCACGTGAAATGGTGCAGACACCCTCCAAGCGAGGAGTCCGCGTCCAAAAAATGGACTAAGAAGGCTTGTAAAGTGGCGGAAGCCATTTACGATGACTTTAGACCTATTTTCTCACGAGCACTATCAAGAGGCAAGAGACCTGACGAGCTCTGCACGCTTCTGTCGCTCCACAAAAGCAACTTCGAACAATGTGTATCTCGCAAACCTTTGGATGAAGAAGACCAAGAGTTGCTACAGGAGCGTGCAAAAGAGGCCGAAGCTGCTATGATAGAGCACATGCGATCGTTACTTGAGAGAAATTTGTTGTACAGGGGTTTGAATCGTCGTTAGTTCCAGATTTTGGATTGATGAGTGGGTATTTAGTTTGAGTGTAACAAAATGCAATCTCAGTCTATAGACTAGCTAGTAAAGGGTGACTGTCACGTACAGAGACGCAGTGTGTGATTGTCTTACGAAGGAGTGACATCAACAGATGTTTATCACCATGAAAATGCAAAACAGCAACTATCTCAGAACGTACACTCATTATCACGATGAAGATCTCGAAAATAGAATCTGAGGTGCTATCATAAGGCCATCAAACATTTTCTCACTGTTTATCTTTTACAGTTGCGAATTTAAAATGAAAAATAAAAAAGCACGACCGTTTCATACCAGGGAAGGAATATTACTATGAGCTTATAAGAGTTTTCACAGTTTACCCAAAATATGGACAGAATATTATGTTCTTAATACGCCCATGACAGAAACGGGTCTCGTTGAAATGCAACTATTACCACTCCACAAGCCGTCTCTCACTCAAAAGCCGCGGCGAATCTATCGCCGCCAAGGATAGTCGTACTTCTCTTTAAAGCCACGATCAGTCCTGAAATCCCGCCTTTTGTTGTAGCATCCCTCTGTGTCACACCAGAAAATGTTGCGCGTCTCTTCATCCTTTTGGTAAGATTTTGGATCCAACAGAGGAATGAATGTCTTGAGGGCAGTTTCATTACAGTCCCGTTGGGAATTCCAATATAATATCGCTTGCTCCAATGGAATATTCTGCCATACGGTGAGTCTGCCATTCAAGAACACGCAATTACCCCTCCTTTCGAAGCTGTAGTTGAAGCGGCAAGTTGGGCAATCTACGTTTCGTTTTCCGTGCCTCCAAAACATGTCCAAAAGTGAATTTGGACGCTCACTCTGGAACGTGATGTGGGGACAGAGAAGCCACTCGAACCGGGGCTTGAACGCGTCGAAGCGTGACTGAAGATACTCGGGTGTCACTACTGCCTGGGGATGTTGTTTTGGAAACCTGAATAACGGGAACTTCCACCCGAGTTCCAAAAACGTTTCCCGTCTGTCATTATGGGGTTGCCTCAGCCGGAAGCCCGGGTTGATGGTTTGTTCTGTTGGCGGGCAGCTTTTGAAACATTCTCTACACTCCGCAAATAGCTTGTTGTCGTATCTGCCTTCAGGGAGAACGTTTAGTCTCTGGGTTTGTATCGATGATACCCAGTGCAGGATATCAGCCCAAGTGTATTCCTTGTGAACGCACAATCGAATCGTGCCTTCATGAGCAATACAACTGCCTGAGCGGCTTTGTTCGGACTTCTGTCCCGGTGAGAACCACATCCGAGGGTGTTCAAATCGACAGGGTGAGCAGTGTTGCGAACGAAATTGGTCCCAGAAAAGGGATTTATACCGTGCGTCTTTCTTTCCAGAAAGACATGCGGGGCAGAGCCATCGCTCAGAAAGTCGCCCTCTCACGGCCCGAGGAGCCACTTCTGCTCGATATGGTAATGATCGAACGAAGCGAGGATCGTACGATGATGTAACGTCAATAAATCGAAACGGTAAAAGCAAGTGACCGACATAGTTGCTGTCCAGAAGCTGCGGAGGAGCGAGGTTGAGGAACCTAGCAATCAGAGATGGTGCTTTCAGCTGAACAGGCATCCGTGACCAAGCGCTGACTTCTTGGCGAGAGCCGCAGCGTCCCTTGAGGCCTTGAAATGTGAAGTCCTCGAACAGTCTGGAGAAGAGATGACACGCATGGCGCGCAACGTACAAGTCCTCGTCCGGCAAGAAGTGCAAAACTGTCAGCAGCACTTCTTCTGGCAGTGAACAAATACTCTGTTGCGAGTTCTCGTGTCTGCGGACAAGCCACGGCGGGGGATTATGAGGGTCGATGGTCCGAGATAATGAAGGCCAGATAAACCGGCCTTCAGAGTCGTACTTGTACTTCGAATGAAAAACAGACATTGTGAGGTATTTGGGTTTGTTTGCAGGCAGTGGATGCCTCTCGGGCTGGATTGGTGGCGCGACCAGGCGTTTTATACAGCGGCTGATATGTGAGTCATCTCCGACTGGCAAACTTGAAGGTGATATTGAGTTCAACTTGCGCCTGGAAAAATGACTTGTTGAATTTAACTCACCCGTCCAGGTTCTAACCATCTTTCTTGTAATTTCTTGCGGAAAAACATGCTATCGGAGAATGCGGCCGCTTGTTGAGTGGCTTGAGTCTCCAGTCAGAAACACACGTAACTCGCTTCAAAGTCGCCAACACATATCAAATCCAGCGGTCCATCAGGCACTTCAGCACTTGATCAAGATACAAAGCCCACCATTTACCGATTGAGTATGTTTAGATTAATTTCATAGAGTGTGTGATAACTTAGAAGGACCTTGATGTAGAGCGCAGCATCTAAGGTGATGGATGGTTTTTTCAAACACGAATTTTCGTCAAAGATATCAATCACATGAGGAGTTCTAATACAACCAATCCCCTGCATCAAACCCCCAAAACAGGACTTGTCGACCGACTTGACCGAAAGTAAAAAGACTATCAATCTGACTCAAACAAGCTTCGACGTCTGATGTCAATGACCACCTACTGAGCTCAGGCCGATGTCCGAAATGATAGTCGGCAGTCGGGAGGGCGCCTTACTTTCCGGAGATGCTCAAACAGTTGATCATTCCATTTTTCATCCCGTCGGTGAACGGACGAAAACCCCAATACAGCACCGGCGATGGTGGGATGGATCTCGGCGCCATTCAACTCAAGTTGGAGATAGACTCTGCACACGAAACACCCAACAAACGACTAGAAAAAGGCTGAATCCTTCGATTAAAAACATCGCCGTCGTGCATTTCGATTACGCAAATACAGCGAAGAATAGCGAGAAGTACATATGCCCCTGATGTTTTTCCAAACACGCTGACCTCTGGCGTCGGAAATCAGCAGGCTGATATTGATGACTTGGACGACTTCGGAGCCGGTCGAGCCGGACAAACTCGGCCAAGCCGGGCGACCTAGTCCAATTCGTGCACTGACAGACACCGCTAGCAGTGGATGTTACCTGCATGTGTCCAACGGTCCTAGATTAGCAGCACTCTTTCCAATGTTTGGTATGAGCAAGACCAGCTGAAACCCTTGCGTCCCAAAGACGCGTTGATACCGCAGCGCAGCGGTGATCAGTGCGTGCGCTTCACGGGATTAACTGGGAGCGCGGAGATCTTCGAGTCATGGCCTCGCGAGACGATCATCCAGACATGCATGCATCCTCCTTGATACCTCGTGGGATGGGGTATGAGCAACCCTGCTCTAGCGTCAACTCTATGTTGTGCGAGCACAGAGCATACCAAAGCGCTCGTGGGATGCATGTTCACCAGCGAATACGATGTGATTGTTCCTGAAGTCTCTTATTTGGAGCCAATTTCCCCTGCCATATAACGTTTCTAAGGTTCTGCATCGAAAAGTTCCTCGTTGACGGGAGCACATCGCGGCTTTCGAACTTCTCCCGGCGATGTCATGAACCAAGTCGCACCTCGAGGACCCACGGCTCTACCAAATGTCAAGGCCGAAAAGAAATCGAACCTCTTACCCTCATTCATAGGGGTCGGTGTCTTAAGGAAACTTTGGAGCCCCGCGGTGGGTAAGGCGCCGCTCGGGAGACGGGGGAGGGAACAGGGTAAAAAACGATGGATCCCGCAACAACCGATGATTTGATATTGGCAATGGTGGCAGAGGAGGATCCTGCGGTGGACGCGAGTGAGACGAGGGCGCCTCTTGTGATCGGGGTCACCGTTACGGCCTTGTTTGTGGCGACAGTCGCTACGATGCTGAGGGTCTATGTCCGCAAATACGTCTTGAGAAGATGGGGACCGGATGACTCTGCGCTCGTCGCTTCATATGTAAGACACCATAGAGGTGTGACATGTAATGAATGGCTCCATGCTGACAAGCTTGCCAGATTCTTGTGTTCCTCACTGGTCTTCTGATGCTCATCAACACGCATTACGGGGACGGACGGCACGCTGCCACGCTCCCTCGCGCGGACTACCTGAAAACACAGGAGATAGCCATCGCCGCTGTTGCCGTATACCAAGTTGTGAGGCGCAATCGAATGAGGATCTCGAAGCGTTGCTGACCATCTTCCAGGCATATCCACTGATCAAGACGACGTTTCTGTTGCAATATCGCCGAGTCTTCCCGTTGCCGCCGTTCAAGAAGCTGTGCAATATGTTCGCCATCTTCATACTCACCTTTGGATTCACGCAAGTGGTCTCATTATGCTTCGCTTGCGTTCCTCTTCGGGCCCTGTGGGACTTCACTGTCCAGGGGAAATGCATACATCTTCTGGAGTGGTGGTACATTGGATCATCCATCAACCTCATTACCGACCTCGTCATCTTTTTCATGCCGGTGCCTTTACTGAGGACACTCGGCGTACCGATGAAGCAGAAACTCATCCTGATGGCAACTTTTGGTCTTGGCTTCTTGTGAGCGCGTCACGGTACTCTCGTATGGAATATTCTCTAACAGTCAACAGCACGTGCGCGATATCCGTCGTTCGACTCACCACTCTAAAGCAGTCTTCTCAATCAACTGATCCGACGTACAACACCGTCATCGCTGGCGTCTGGTCTCTTACCGAACTATGCTGCGGGGTCGTCTGCGTATGTGTACCGACTCTTCGGCCCCTGCTAGGCACGCACAGCCAGACGGTCAAGATACGAACACACTTGGAGCGACGTATCCACGACAGCGCCGACACCGAGCTGTACACCCAGTCATCGGGCGGAACGACGTCGAAGAAGAGGCGATCGGGTATAATGTCAGCCACGTTGCATGAGGCGCTGGAAGACCCAGAGAGTCCGAGGACGTTGACCGATTACGCGAGAAATACGGCGGACGTAGCGACGCCGCCGAAGATACACGTTGACGAGGCTCGAGAAACGAGAGAGCAACTGAGGCAGGCTATGGCCATGACGTTACCGTTGACGAGAGTTGATACGGAGGATGGCGTCGAGTTTCTGATGCTCGAGGCTCCGGGGCATGATCCGGAGGTACCGACGCCGTTGGCGCCGCCGCCGAGGAGGCATACGGATAGGGGTAATCGGCAGAGCGAAGGAGGTGATTATTTCGGAGCTCTGGTTTGGGATCCGAAAGGTCAGCCGAGTATTCCTGAAAACACGTCGCAGGAGACGATCAGTCCAGGTGGTAAAGGGGATGATCCGCCATGAAGAGACAAGAGACTTGGCCACGATCGGCGAACATGACTTGTAGACTGGAACCGGAGATTCCTCAATACCCATACGGGTTCTGAGACCAATATCCACGACATCATTTCGAGTCGGACTCAACCGAATGGTGATGTATTCTCATCGATCCATCAGGGTTCGAGAATGCATGCTGAAGAATTGAGACGACGAGACATGCAAGTTCGGGTGTCCGTGACGCACCGGTGACCGGCCGGGTTGGTAGGAAGGTCTTTTCATCAAGTCTGACAAGAGAAGATATCAGCGGTGTAGTCATTCATCTTCCAGATAAGGAAAAAAACCTTCAATGGGTGGCCACCAGCAGAGTTGAAACTACGAACAGCACAAGAAGGCCGGCAGAGGGCTTGGAGTGGTAGAGGAAGACGAGGGCACAAAGAGTAATGAAGAAGGAAGCCGGTGATGGATTCGAAAGCAACAGACTTTGACGGATCAAAGTCTCAAGGCGAGACAAGAGACTACGTACGGAGGTCTCTCACACATCGCTCGGTCTCCCTCGGCCAGTCATCTCACAACGCGGATGGCGCAATGGACAAAGCCAACCCATCGTGGCAAAGCACCACCAGATAAGCTTAGCCGGAAGAGATTTTCAACCAACAAACCGGTTCCTCAACAAGAAGGTTTCCGACTATCAAGCCCGTTCAAGCCCTTCAAACCTCGAAAAACGCCGTCGTCAATGAGAAACCGAGCCTCAACCTCACATTAGCACCCTGCACTTCGCTTTCAGTCTCCACATCGTGGCAAGGCGCATTTCGACCCCTGCCCGGGAGAAAGCAGAGAGGCAGACTCTGGACTCCCGCCAGGGCCCGTCAGATTCGCCAGACAACTCCCATCAAGCGCCGCCAGAGCCCTGATAACGGGTCCTCAAACAGGGCCGATCCAGGGTCTATTCCGGGCGCCTGGACCCAAGGTGATGCGTGTCAAGTCGTCTTGGCGCGAACGGCAGCCGTCCTGTGGGGATCGGACAACGCGGGAAATTATGGAGATGATGGATGGGAAAGAAAAAGATGAAGAGTAAAGCAAAGCCGCCGGCTGTCATCCAAGGATAACTCTATTAGGTGGATACGCGTATGCTTCAATGTTAGTGCGCTGTGTCGTCGTGCGGTGGGAAACCGAGACCGAAGGTGCCGCATTTTTGGGGCTGTGTATCACGTCGAGCACCTTATCCAGGCCCAGGCCGCTGGTATCGCTCGACAGCGTGCACAGCAATATTGCACTAACAAAATTGCATGACTCCCAAAAACCGAGACCGAGACAGAGACAGAGAGAGAACTACGGGCGTGTATCTGTTGTCTTACAATCCGCAAGCTGCGGCTGTGCTTCCCTGGAGATTGTGAACAGCCCGACCGTATGGAGATGAAGTATCAAATTTCTTCAGGAATACGTGTATACGTGGAAAGGGAGACGGAGGCTTTTCTTGTATATAGACGATGGGGTTTCCGTTGATATCTCGAGTTTTTAGAACATCACAATACCACACAATACAACAGGAACAACGACACAGATAGCTCCATCACCAAAGCTTCAATTCCTGACTCTCCAATCAACCGACGAGCCTGGTATCCTTCATCAACGACCACAACCAACAACAATCACTTAGTTCCTTCTCGACAAATCATCAACCTCAAAATGTCGGGCCTCCTCTCCTCCGGACTCTTCTCCACCAGGCTCAAGTTCCCCATCCACATGCTCCAGCTCTTCCTGGTAGTAGCGGCCCTCAGTCTCTCTGTTGCCCGCATATTCATGCCGAACAAACCCAGAGGCAGATCAGGCACGATGGCACTCGGAATGGTAAGCTTCCTCCTCTCTCCATCAACTCCCCACACCACGACATCAACTAACACGCCAAACCAGTCAGCAAAGTCCCTCGCCATCATCCTCTACCAAGTCCTCACCGAGCACGTCTCCTCCCTCAACCGCTGGGCCAGCCTCAAGGCCAACCTGATCCTCAACGCCATGGAGATCGTCTTCTGGGCCGCCGTCGTCTACATGGGCATCCAGTCCCAGACCCAACAGACCTGCATCGGCACGAGCTGCACCATCGGCTGGGTCGTCGTCGTCATCGGCATCCTCCTCAGCATGATCGCCGGCTACGCGACCATCATCGCCTGGATCGACTTCCGCTACCTCAAGAAGAACGGCGTCCGCCGCGGCGCCATGCCTGCCCCGCTGCGCAGCCAGTGCGAGGAGCAGAGCGTCGAGAGCGTGCAGATCCAGGAGGTCGGCGGACAGGGACGCAAGCCTGAGGTGTACGCGCAATACCAGCAGCAGCAGCAGCAGCAGGGATACGTCCAGCAGCAGTACAGCCAACAGCAGAGGTATGCTCAGCAGCAGCAGGCCTATGGACAACCGACCTACCCCGAGCAGACGTACGGGCAACAGTACACTCAGCATGGATACGGAAGACAGTAGGAGAGAAGACAAAGACAACGGTGGTCGAGGACAATGATGGGTTGGAATTTGGGGGACGGTTTCATTTGTAATACCAGCGATTGGCGAAAGAGCCCAGGGAATAGACGGCTCAAAGGCGTCAAAGGCGCAGAGACATAGAAGGGAAATCACTCACATTTCCTTTGTAAAAGTCATTTATATCGAGAGAAAATCATCGGACAGAGAGATCCGAGGTAGCGTTGACAGTTTTGGACGAATAGAGAATACCTACCCACAATCATCCATCATTTCCTAAAATCATGCCGGAAGTTACCATGGAGCAGATCCTCGAGAGCGCTGCTGAGTGAGAAAACCCTTGGAAACCGCCTCTCGCCCGAGCTTCTGGGTCGGCTGTCCATTATCACCCGTCTCTCCTCAGCGCGGGTCAGGTTGGGCTCATGTCTCGAAGGGGCGCGAGGTCGACTCCTATGTCCATGATGGTTTCGTGAATGAGCGAAGGATGGGTTTCGTCGAGACGGCTCGCTTTCCAAGCTCGATCCATCCTCTTGAGCGAGCAGCGGAGCATGCGAAGACGTCGAGCTCTCAGGCCTCCACTGCTCTTCCTCTTCCCAACCTTCCCAATCTCCATGATTACAGTCTCTTGCAGGCTCCTCCTCCCGCAGCTCCCAGTCTCCCCAGTCTCCACCACTACCTTCACTTCCAGGTTCCTCCACCTCGGGTCTCAACCCAGCATCGTAGAACAAGCCAGCAGCCTCTGGGTGAGCCGTCGTGAAGACTAACCAGAACGTCGGATCCCTCACCGACGGGATCCTAGCCCGTGTGAGGCTGTGCCCTTCCATGTCACCTTTGGAAATCCTTTCCAACAACCAGGTGATGTTGTCAGCCAATCTCTTTCGATAGCGCCAGCTTCGCGACATCTCATCCTCGATGTACGCGAGGGCGTTGTGGTTGATGATGGCCGGCATCGTCAACACCTTCGTCGCAACACCGTGACCAAACACCATGCCCACTGACTCGAGCCGCTCAAACCTGTGGTCTTCGTCCATGTCGAGGTAGTTGAAGTAAACCTTCCAGGTCTCCCCGTCGACGGTAACCCCAACGGTGTCGGGCTCCGAGAGATCCGTAGTCATGCCGCCGGATGCAGCCCATGGGATCATCACATCCCTCGTGGAAGAGGGGCTGACGATGTTGACGTGCGTAGGGAGGCGATCTGTGAAACCGTAGGCCGCCATAGCAGCGGTGCCGCAGACTGCATATTGGACATGCGAGAAGGTCTGGCCGATACGATGGAGAACTTCGTGGATGGTTGACGGTGACATGCGGGGGAGAGTATTGCGTCGGAAAGATTCCGCGGTGTAGTCGGAGCCATTGATTGATTCCGAGTTCATAACTGAGGCTGAAACATGTACGCCAGTACTTATCAAGAAAGCCTCGTAGCTGCAGTCTGGTTCGGGTAACGGGAGGGGCGGAAGTCGTTTGTATCGCCAGTAAGGTGGCCTCGCGGGCACTTTGAAAGGCTTGTTCCCGCAATATTGCGAGCTATTCCTGTTGACGGTGGATGCCGGTGAACTATGGAGGTCGGCGCTGGCTCGAGGACGATATGAAGAACGAAAGAAAAAGCTCCAGCGAGGTCTGTGTGCAGATCGTTGCATGCCTTGAATTCCCAGAGCTATGCTGGCTCAATAAAAATCAAGCACTTCGTGTCGATAGGTGGAGGCTCGCTGTTTTTAACCTAGCTTCCACTCGTTTCGACATCTCGCACTGCTGGGTTCCGCGTCAATATGTAGTTGGAAAGAAGGCACTCACCTTTCAATCGAACTCTAGCCAGGGAAATGTCCAGAAACAAAAGTCCTAGTTCTTCTTGTTTTCTGGGGTGTTCTGGATCGTCTACCCGCAGAGTGTAGACAATGTCTCTGTGAATAAACAAAGAAATCTGCATCAGTCGGTCGCATATGCATTGTTTCCTAGAATTAGTGACCAGAACCACCAGAAACATGTGCCAGCTGAACAGAGCCGGGTATGGTAGAAAAAACGTTCGTCTTATGCCCGGTGGGATCTCTAGTCGTTGCGTTCCCGGCCACCCAAACGCCTAATCGTACAGTGTTGGCAAAGTCCTGGTATCCCACCCTAGGACCAGTCTTCAAACGTGACCCTGCTTCATTCACAACTCCTCCTCTACGTCCATTGAATCGCCGTTTGATTGGCCCTTGGCACCCGCCGGTCCGTCCTTTTTGGGCATGGTCGCCTCCTTGTCGATCATCTGTCTCGAGACGGAAACGATGTTGTCCTCGATCAGCTGCTGGCCGACGTCCTCCAAGTGCTTCTTGGGGTCCAGCTTGCCCACGTAGCGGGTCTTGAGCTGGTCCTTTGTGAGCTCCGTCTCCTCCTTGACGCGCTTCTCGTAGCCCTCGGCAAGGCTGACAAGACGCTCCAAACGCTCCTTGTTGCAGTCGCCCTCGAGTCTGAAGTCGTCCATCTCCAACGCCTCGGTCCAAACGTGCTTGTGCAGGTTCATCAACATGTTCTCCTCCAGCGCCGTCTTGCGGTAGTTGATGCCGATCGAGTAGTAATGTCTGTTCAGGCCGTGGATAAGGGCTTGGATCGAGGGCTTGTTGAGGTGACCCAGGTTACTTGTGCTCTGTCTCGGCTCCTGGCCGAGCATAAGAGACTGGGGGTTAATGAGGCGGAAGGCGTCGATTACGACCTTGCCCTTGACGGATTGGATGGGATCGACGACGACGGCGACGGCTCGAGGGGTCAGCTGCTCGAAGGACTGTTGAGTGTTGATATCGACTGACGAGAGCCAGCAGCCGAAACCGGGATGGGAATGGTACCAGCCAACGACGGCTTCGGGTCTTTTGTTTGCTTGTCAGCGACGCGGCGGGGAATACGTGAGAGGGGCTCGCACCTTCCGGTTTGTCTCAACATGTCCATCATCTTCATTTGGAAGACAGGGTCAACAGCCTCTACACTAACACCGGTACCGCTCTGAGGCATGGCGAAAACATCCACCACGCGCACCGTGAAGTCGTCGACGAACTCTCCAAGCATCAGGCCCATGACTTCCATAGGAACACCTGCGCGGCCGTGTCGCAGCATCTTCAAGAGGGCAAGGGATGAGATGTAGACCGTCTCGGAGTTGTCGATAAGCTGGGTGTTGTCCTAGGGGAAATAGTCAGAATTTGGCCAGGTACAATGCTGTCGCTGGAGCTGTCACGATAGCTCCCGAAGGTGGAATGCACTTACCGTTCCGGGCTGGCTGCCCAGGCCGCCCAAGCCTTGGGACTGGAGCATGTTGCGGAAACGCTCCATCGTGATTGTATGTGTGCAGAAAGGTAGAGCTTGTGGATGGTTGAATTGGAGGGATCGCGAGGCGGGAGGAAATAGTTCGCGGTGGTAGTGGAGGGAGGGCGAGGCGATGGAGTCGAATGGAAGCAGTTGGTTCGTGAGTTGTTGACGACAGCTCTGAGCAGCCTGGCGAAAAAGGACCCGGCGGAGCTAGCCCGGTCCGGTACGTACTGTTTCTAGCTGACAAACAGTCACGTGGGCTTGCGCCGTTCCTTCCATCTTTGCGCAAGGAGTTGAAAATTTGATTTTTTTCTACTTCCTTAAGATATCCTTCTATGAGCGACTTTCATTTTTTTTAATTGTTGTTTTTAATGTTTTATCCTCTCTGCTGGTTGCTGGTAATAGATCTGATGTGTTTTGCGAAGGGAGCCGGGCTGTCAGGCGACGGCAAGCCACACATCTGCTGCATTCAGGCATGTGGCTGGAGTCCTCAGCTGTCACACCGCTTTCCTCCAGGAAGACTCTGGGATGCAATCCGGCAGTATCCTGATTGTGCAGCATAAGCGCGAGGGGCAAGAAACTACCATTGATGCACTAAGAAATTCAAGAAAACTATTTTCACAAATTTGAGATCTAGATGTAAACTAACGACTTGAGCCTTGTTGCATATTACTTGTTCTTCCTACCTAGCTGGACAGGTGTTGATGATGATGTAAGGCCCAGTGCTGCTGCCCCTCTATCGGCACCGCGTTGCTGGTGCTCCACAGGCCACGTTCATTGGGTCGCCCAGCTAAAGAGTTTCTAGCGAATCAGACAACACGGCCGGCCGGAATGACGGTTTGACCGATCCGCAGCTCTCCGATTTACACACTTTTGATTGGACAAAATGCTCCTGCAGCAGCCTGCACCCCTGGCCTGTCATCCAGGTCGTCGATTGGCCTGACTTTTTCCGTCCACCCACCAGCCTTGGGAGGATCTGGGGCCGAGCCGATCAGAGCTTCCACGCGCTCAGCCTGCACCTTTTCCTGGGCTTCCTTCCCTCCCACTACCAAATTTCAATCACCAAATTTCCAACACAGCATACGATCGAATAATCCGCATACCAACGACCACGAGCATCACGACCGACGCCATGTCACCTCTCGGATCGGTGGCCCTGGCCAATGGCTCCTCGTCGTCGCCAAAGAAGGTCGCCTACTTCTACGACTCCGACATTGGCAACTATGCCTACGTTACCGGCCACCCCATGAAGCCGCACCGCATTCGCCTTGCGCACAGTTTGATCATGCACTATGACTTGTTCAAGAACATGGAGATTTACGTGCGTCTGGAACCGGCGAAAATGGTACGATAGCTGCTAACCCATCATTCACAGCGCGCGAAGCCCGCGACTAGGGGCGAAATGACCCAGTTCCACACAGACGAGTACATCGATTTCCTTCAGAAGGTCACCCCCGACAACATGGACGCCTACCAGAAGGAGCAAGGCAAATACAACGTCGGTGACGACTGTCCCGTCTTTGATGGCCTGTTTGAGTTCTGCGGCATCAGCGCGGGCGGCAGCATGGAAGGAGCGGCTCGCCTCAATCGTCAAAAGTGCGACATTGCCGTCAACTGGGCTGGTGGTCTCCATCACGCCAAGAAGAGCGAAGCCAGTGGTTTCTGCTACGTCAACGGTAATGACCGACGCATGGCGCTCTCGGTTTTGTTCCTCAGCTAACAGTCCACAGACATTGTCCTCGGTATTCTCGAACTCCTGCGATTCAAGAAGCGCGTGCTCTACATTGACATCGACGTCCACCACGGTGATGGTGTCGAGGAGGCCTTCTATACGACCGACCGTGTCATGACCGTGTCTTTCCACAAGTATGGCGAGTACTTCCCTGGTACCGGTGAGCTGCGCGACATCGGCATTGGCACCGGCAAGTACTACGCCGTCAACTTTCCCCTCCGCGACGGCATCGACGACAACTCTTACAAGTCCATCTTCGAGCCCGTCATCGAGCATGTCATGAAGTTCTACCAGCCCGAGGCCGTCGTTCTGCAATGCGGTGGCGACAGTCTTAGTGGAGATCGCCTGGGCTGCTTCAACCTCAGTATGGAGGGCCACGCCAACTGCGTCGGATACGTCAAGAGCTTCGGTCTCCCGACTCTTGTTCTCGGTGGAGGTGGATACACCATGCGCAACGTTGCCCGCACATGGGCATACGAGACGGGTGTTCTCGTAGGCAAGCACCTGCCCCGGACGCTTCCTTACAACGAATACTACGAAGTAAGCTTCTCGACCTGTATTACTGTACTGTCACTGACTCTTTCACAGTACTATGCTCCCGACTTCGAGTTGAACGTTCGCCCCTCGAATATGGAGAACTCGAACAGCTTCGAATACCTCGAGAAGATCAAGGCTGCCGTCATCGACAACCTCAGACACACTCAACCTGTTCCCTCCGTACAAATGCAAGACGTGCCTCGTCAACCCCTGCCCGGCGGTATGACGGATGAAGAGGAGGCCGAGTTGAATGATCTAGACGAAGACGAGCACCCCGACGAGCGAATGACTCAGCGTCGCTGGGAGCAGCGTACCAACAACGAGGCAGATTTCGAAGACAGCGACGACGAGGATATGGAGCAAGCAAACGGCATCACTCGCCCTCGTAATGCGAAGAAGCGGACGTTCCGTGACTACCGCCAACAGGAAGCCGAGGCCAACAGCGGGGCTGCATCACCAGTCAATGGCGCTACCGCTGAGGATGCGCCTAATGCTGAGCCTATCGTCGATGCCGACATCACCTTGGAAAACCCCGTCGATGCTGAGGAGACGTCAGAAAAGCCCACTGAGAAGGAGGCTGCCTCTGATGCTCCTAGAAGGGACGATGTTGATGATGACGGCGATGTTGGCATGGAAGATACTGTTGACGTTGAAGAGCCTGCGACAACCATTAAGAAGGAGGAAGTCGAAGCAGAGCCTGCCAAGGTTGCAGAGAAAGAAGACAAAGAGGACCAGCCTGTCTCACGCAGACCTTCCACTGAACCCACGGCAGCAACCAATGCTGCAGAGAAGGCGGACAATGAAGACACTGAGGTCACCGCCAACGCGACTGTGAACCAAGAGGGGGCAAAGGAAGCCAACAAGGAGGCTAGCAAAGAGCCAGACGCAATGGGACCTGAGAACACCAGCGAGAACAAGACCGACACTCCCAAAGAGTCTGCTTCAGCAGTCAAAGAGGCTACAGAGAACGAGAAAGAGGCTGACAACAAGCCTGAGGACAAGATCGCCGCGCCAGAGGAAGACAAGATGGACGTTGACGAGAAGCACGCAGCTGGGCCTGAGGACGGAGCGGGTGGTACAGCCGAGCACCCAGCAGGCCAGACAGACTAGCGGTCTGAACAGCACAACTGCTACCAGCAGTGATGAAATGCTGGAGCTATGGGTATGTACCTGGTTTGTGATGCAGAGCATGTGGCGTTCAGGATCGGGCGGCTTTTCAGGGATTTGCGTGGGCCCTTGTTTACAGTGATACTCTCTTTTGCTCTAATAGCTTTATCAATGAGGGTGTCCCTACTAGTTGTATCATAGAAAGCAAGGCTATAGCAGCTTCTCATCAGTAGCTTCTAGTCAACTTGACCTCATTTTGACATTTCTCACTATACTCCTGGCCTATCTCATTCCATTGGCAAACATCATGTGTTCCACTTGTAAGTCATTACTGCTTGATTTGAATTTTCGCCGTAGACTCGTACGGCGGGTTGTAAGTCATTGCAAGTCTTGATTATTCCACTTCTGACAGCGCATCAGAGTCGCAGACGGAGGCAGCTTGCGCTCTGGATCGCTCTTCGGCCCGCCTCGCAACTCAATGTCTTTCCAGAGAAGCAACATGACATATTCCGCAACGATATGCTCTGAACAATCCCATTGCCGTTCATCCGCCGTAACATCAGGACTCGGTAATCCAGGTAGTGCGTGAAAGTTGTTCCTCGCAGCCTTCAAGATCCAACACAGCGACTCTGGCGAATCACCACGGTCGAGCCTGTGGTGGAAGAATTCCCAGAAATCCTCGTACATGATTTCCGCGGCGTATCGCTCCCGCAGACACGTAGTGTGCCCCAACGACAGCGGCGGGAGACTGTAAAAGCAGTACCGGAAATTCAGCTCCAGGTTCTGGAGGTTGTCGCAGTCCAACAGCAGACGAGAGAGCTTGCGCGACTGGCGGCGGTACGCGAGCTGATCCCGGCCTTCTCTAGAAACAGCCGAAGCCACCCTTTTACACCTGATCTCGGATGATACTCTGGGTCGGCTGAGTCTGATGGAGCGTAGTTGTTGACGGTTCTGCGGGCCGATCATGTCAAGCCAGGCGCGGAGTGTTTTCATATCATGGACGATGAACCGGCGCCGGTAGATGATCTCCCGAGTCTCCGATGATATCGTCCTGCAGGTTTTGTGGAGGTTATGGATGACTTTGTTCCCGTATATTTGCCTGGGAATGGGTTTGTAGGGGCCGGGGTCTCGGTTGACGATCAGGAATTCGTCGGAAGGGGTGGAACTGTTGTAGATCATGTAACGGATCTCGATCGGCAGGGACCTGCGTAATGAAGTATTATTAAAATTTGCGTTTTCTTCTGCTGTGGCGAGAGGTTCTTACAATAACGGGAACTTGGAACGTCTCATCGGCCGTTGCTGGCTCACGTTCCCTCGATCTGGCGTGATGGTGGTTGAACGACTGCTGTTAGCTCGCTCTCTTTTGGTCTTGTGTGGTGACGTTAGCCTCGAGACGTAGCAGGCGAAGTATGATTAACACACCTTCTTTCTCGCAGGCTGCTTGAACTCGTCATCGGTATCGCTTTCAGCATACACTGCGACTTCGTGGTTTGGACGAGTGTGTCGAATGGCCTCAGAAGCCTGGACTACGTCATCTGCCGCCATCATGTCTACTTCACTTTCGATAAGTTCCAGATGAGGATTTGAGACGCAAAAGACGCAAAGCATTAAGAAATTTTCAACTTATGCTAGATATAAAACAGCATCGGAGATGGTGATTTACGTAAGTCGTGAGAGGATGAGAGTACACATCTCCGATTAAAACTATCAAGCGAGCCAAGATTATATGACAGGCTAATAGCCCAACCCGTCTCCTGTGAACCTTGTAATCAATTCTTTGAGTCCTGGCCATGAGATCCGTATCCTCCGTGTGTAACGGCGTACTGCTTTCTTTATCGAGGCTCCGAGCTGCGATGGGACTTATCTTCCTCGCCAGAGTTGTTTAGCTATGTGGACGTCGTCAGTAGGATCGGCCCCCGCTGATGAGCAACGTTGAGACCTTCTATCCACGACCTTCGGCGTATATCATGTTTCGGAGTTCGATTGGTAGGGACCTGGGTCAAACTTGGAGTCGTTAGAGAGGATACGCGCCAAACTCACATGAACCCAGTCTTGGCTGGAGTGAACGATTCGGTCACCATTTTCGGCAGTCTCTTCGCTTCAAAAGTTAGGCTTCGACAGGTCCTGTGTATGGGAGGATCTTTGGGTTCTCGTGCAAGTCCTGCTGTGCTGTGGTGTTTCTCAACGTTGTTTGGTCTACCTTGATTAGAGGCCCCACGTTGATATCTGAACTTTACGGCGAGCTTCAGGACACCTCACACCTTGCTTATGGAAGGTTTCTTATTATGAAAGCCAAATTTTGTACCTTGATGGATTTGCTGAGCCACAAGGTAAACAGCGCTTTCTGGAATGAATGATGGTGGAAATGCTACAGCTTTCAAATATCATTCAATATAACTAAAGGATTTTGTCATGAATCACTTGTTCAGCGTCATTCATGATCTTTCTTTAACCCGCTGATTCGTGACAGTAAAATACGCGGTTATGCTGTCTCGTCAAAATGCTGACCCAAAGTCTTGGAGAACATTTGTGGGTGTATGAGCGTACAACAAGGTAATAAACCCAAGGTTAGGTATTCATGGCCTAGCCTCCAAACGACAGAGTCGCGGCAACAGGTTGCACTGATATATGGGAACTCCCAGCTTCATAGGAAGCGCATTGCATTATTGAGCATTTGTTGCCATCTCAGCCTGCAGTTGCTGGCCTCGCGCAAGACATGCCGAGTGTTATATGCAGAATACGCTTGAGCTTTTGCTATCACAACTGGTCTGGTGTTTCTCACGAGCCCACTGAATCTGTCGGTGTCTCTTTATCTCTAGAAGCCTCACAGCAATGGAATGTAGATCAAATTCAACAGACAAATCCAACAGAAATTCACCAGCAGAATGCCAATTCTCTTTCGTATTATTCGCCAGTCTGTGTCATGCGAAGTTGACTACATGTTAAGTGCCACTAAGCGTACAACAAGCAGTTTGTTGACTACCGTAATCTAACTACAGCAGAGCCTAACAGCTAGAAGACTGTTGACCATGCTTCTGCTGGTCGGGATAAGAGTACGAATCCTTGTACAGGGCCGTGACTCGGCATGGAGAGCGGCAATCCGGATGCTCCAGAGCTCATACGTCGATTATCTGACGCGATTCGTTCTGTACTTCAAGGATTAGTCGCCACTCACTGTGCGTGTTAGGTATCATTCGGAGGAGATGTTCACCTGCTTGTTCGATATCACGTAATCGACAGGCTAGTTTGCTCCACGCGATGCAACGCACAATGGAACATCGTCCTTGCCTGTCAGACATGCCGACTGCTGACCGCATCAAAACTCTGGACAGCTTACCCTAAGATAAGAAGGCCCACAGCTCTCGTATTTCCTGTTTCGGGTACGGGCCGTAGCCGAGGGATGACTGCATGAGTCCGAGCCGCCATGTGGACAAGCGGCACAGCCATTGACAAATTTGACATCAGAACCATTGAAGCTTCTGCATACGCAGGTGAGTAATTGCAGCTCAACTAGGAATCATTTCCAAACCGGTACTCGAGAAGCATAGAATAGGGTCTCATCGTCCTAATGTCACGCTGACCTTACGTTATCAACAGATTCATTGCAATAAAATGGGTGCCTAAAACGTGCAGAGTAATGATAGGGTCTTGTAGCCCCATTCGTGTTAAGCGCTTTGCTTGTAGGGCTAGGCAGGTGCAGGTAGATTGGTGGCGTGCCGAACGAGATCTCGGGCTAGTGTAGAGATCTTCATGGGCGTCGACATAGCCATGCCGGACGTTGGGGGCACCCGTATCCAGGAACTAGTCGACTTCACCCAAACGCGAGAGGCGTCATCTCAATACGACATCAAGCGCTCCCGGCATCTATCAGTAGTCGACTTGAGGCATTTTTTGCCCCTATGAGGTGATCTGATATCTTTTCGCGGACGGGATGTGTTGAAGTGCGTCATGGCAAGGTACAGGTACGGAGCTTCATGGCATTCACAATCATGTTATCAGCACGTACTGTGGTTTCTAAAGTCTGGCAAGGTCTACGTATGGTACACAGAGAACGAAACCATTTATGTTTTCTGCTTGAGATTGTATGGAACACCGAGCAGTAATTAGCATTCATTAAGCATGATCTATTGTGATTTCGCTATGATCTTCCACTAGCTTTCATCACACGTACCATGACCTTGTATTCCGTGTAGATGAGGCTGCTGCCAGCGTCGCGCTCCCATATGAACCCGTCTCGATCTAGCAGCTCAAGGTCGTATCTCCAAAGCAACTTCCCAACGATCAGTCGGATACTCTGCTGTGCCATGTGTCTTCCAATGCATGCTCTGCTTCCAATGAGGAAAGGACGATAAGCTGTTCTGTTGTCTGCTCTGAACTCGGTATCCTCAACACCATCAAGCCATCTTTCAGGGCGGAAGGTGGCGGGATCTGCGAAATACTCGGGCGATCTTTGAATTGTGTAGAGATCGGCGGAGACGGTGGTACCGGCAGGGATGTGTACGCCATCTATGGTGCAAGATGGAGCGGTACGCTGTGCCGTTTTACCGTTTGCCGGTGGAAGCAACCTAAGGGTCTCCCGGATACAGGCACTCAGGAACGGCAACCTGGCCAGCCGCTCGCCCGTAATGTCTTCTTCATTGGTAAAGTTCGAGCGAATTTCAAAGCAGACTCTGTTGTACGCATCGGGATAACGCAAAATGTGATAGAAAGTGGCGGCCAGTGTTGTAGCTGTCGTCTGGTATCCCGCCAGGCTACGATGTCTCTTAGCACAGTTGTATTGGAGGATGAAGCTGATACGTACGTGAGGCCCATGGCGTTGCTAAAGAATGCATCTGCGTCGAGCGTCAGACCCTGCTTTTCGCTGCCCATAATTGCGGTCAAGAAGTCTTCTCTTCCGTCTTGCCTATCGACGCAGCTATTCGAAATTAGGTCAGACCACTAGAACTATAGCCGTTCTTGGAGAATACTCACTCGCGCAGCTTTGAAGATGGCACAAGCTTAGAGAGTTGTGACGGAAACGGTAACGCTGTCACCAGGCTCCTGGCACTCTCAAGCAGTGAAGCTATCCCAGGCATGGCGAGGAAAAAGCTCAAGGCTTCGACCATGGGCATCGTTGATTTCCCAAGCTGCTTCAAAGATTCGTAAGTAGCTGTGACATTTTGTCAGCTTCGATTCTGTGTAGTTTTTAATGATGCGGCTTTCAACTTACGGCGTTTTCCAGACATGAGAGGTTCTCCGAAGGCAAGATCACCAATAATCTCCCAGAACATCGTCTCCAATGTGTCAGCAATGTCCACGGCGCCGCCCTTCTGCGCGAGTTCTTCAACTTCGGACATGGCCATATCGATATGCAACTTCTGGATGGGCTCTTGCCTCGCAAGCGCTTGAGGGGTGAAGGCTTGCTGGATCACCTTGTGCAACTTCTTGTGAAGTGCAGGGTCAGGTATTGTGATCAGTGTAGGGGCGTTCAAGACGAGGTCCGAGAAAAGCGTCAAGAAGGTCCCATCTTTGGAAAAGCGACCGTCTTCCTGCTTCGCGTAGATCGCTGTTTCCGCTTCAAGGGAAGCAAAGGAAACTTCATTGGGTCCAACTCGTACCACAGGCCCTGAACCAGATTAGTGACCTTTCTCTAGCTGTTGATGCTGAGAGTCTCACCGTATCGCTGATGAAGAGCTTGCAGTTCCGAATTGAACCTCATCCGATGCAGAGCTCTCATGATCCATAGCTATCGTTGTCAGCTAATTCTCACCTGTAGGGCGCTTTTAATGTGAGAAAAGACGTACCGGGGAGAACTTAGCCAGAAAAGGGCCAGGGATATGGGCGATAGGATGAAAGAAGCATCCATAGACGATGACTGACACAACAGCAACCGTGAACTGCGGATCATAGAACTGTTAGAACAGAAGCCGCTGTTAAGATTTGAGATGGGGATATGACACACGACAAGCACCGCTAGTCCTAGTTGCTGCCCCAAAGACCAAGGTGATAGTGGGGAGATCAATGCCATCTTTGCAGGTTCGTGATTGCTGTCAGTGCAGAAGCAAAACCAGATGGAAGGGCTCGGTCAAGCAGGAAGACCTGTCGTTGAGACTGATGTGATTTCAAACACGTGCGTACGGCTAGTATTTGCGCGCTCTCATGACCACCCGGCACTCGAAATAGCATCTAGTGACTTAATCACAGCTAGAGGTGTGCTGCGGACAAATCTCAAGGACCCCGAATCGCACAGGGGACATGGTGCCATCACCAAGGCGGGTCTCCCAGATCCTTCTTGTTCTCCCACCCCCCTCCCCACGCATTTCGATTACTTCGCCCGAGCTAATCTAGCGCTTACCAGCATGGGTGTTTAGATATGCGGATCCTGACAGATCCAAACATTCCCATGCTTTGCCTACAGAAACTGATGTTCGGGGTCCACTACTGAGAGTCGCCGATCTTGGTAGGCGTGTTCGGGCTTCAAGACATGGAATAGAATCCTGCCGGCCCATCTCAAGTGAATGCCTGGATTTCGCATGTAAGTTGACGTCGCATGGAAGACCTAGACCCCTACTTCCTACGTCCTGGCCGACTACGTTGCATTGAGACGACAACGGTGTCTTTGTATCGGCTAAGCCTGCCGGAACCTCAGCCACCCACATGTCAGGCCCAGACTGGAACATTGGCTCTTTTTTAGCCAATGAGGGAGTGAAAACTAACTCTGGAGCAGATATCGAGGGATTGGTCTAAGGTAGCAGGATAGTGCAAGTATCTAAACTGGGGGAGAGAACAGCAACATTGAAGGCGGTTAAGTCTGCTGTTCGCATATGATTCTTTCATCTTTGGAGACTAGTTGTCGAGCTTTTTCGAAACAGAGTTTTTGCTTTTACCCAATATGGAACCGTTGTCGTACCAGTCGAAGCTCGTCCCCGCGGAGACAGCTCGAGAGACAGGCTGTTTTACGACGCTTCCAATCCGTATTCATCCCCGCGATGACCTAGCCGATGCAGCCAGCCGGCGTTTTGTTGGAGACTGGGCTAGGGAGATGAGAGATGGCCGAGAAAAGAAGACTTACTTCTCGTTCTCGCCTGTAGGCAACTGGTCTTCTCTCATCTACCCCGAAGCCATTCCCGAACGCCTCGGAGTCTTGGCCTACCTCTCAGATCTGGGCCTGATTCATGATGGTGAGTTGCGCCGTACAGAATCTCTAAGTGTTTCGCTGACGATGACTACAGACACCGGCGAGGGCCTCAGCATCGAGGATGCTCAGGCTGAGCACGATGAGCTCCATGATGCTTTGAACCCAGACGACAAGAGAAACCTGGACCCTGCTTCAAGGGCAATGAAGACCAAGAAGCTCGTCTCACAGTGCATCCTCGAATGCATCAACCTGGATCATGAAGTTGGTCTGAACATGCTTGCTGCCTTCCGTGATGTTTGGCTTGCTATTAGCGAGAAGAACAGCGACAAGGAAGCACAGACTTTGGAAGAATATCTACAATACCGTAGCGACAATGGCGGCATGCTGTAAGAAGATCGTCTGTCATATTCGGGTTCATATCTAACCAATTCGCAGGGTTTTCTGGCCAATGCTGCAGTTCAGCCTGGGGATTTCCCTCTCGGAAGCGGAGCACCAGCTCGTGCAGCCCATCATTGATGCGGCCACTGAAGGTCTTCTGCTGGCGAATGACTACTTCAGCTGGGAACGCGAACTGAGAGAGCTTCAATCCGGTCATTCCAAGAGGATTGTGAGTGCCGTGGAGCTGTTTGCCCGGACGAAGGGGCTTTCAGTCGAGGGTGCCAAGGAGGCAGTCAAGGCCAGGATCATCAAGTCAGAAAGTGATTTCTGTCAACGCCGTGATGAGCTTTATAAAACACGGCCAGACGTATCGTTGAAAGTAAGAAGGTGGATCGACTGTGCTGGCCTAGCGGTCTCGGGGAATCACTACTGGTGCTCTGCTTGTCCGAGGCAGAACGCATGGAAGAACGAGACACTTCCAAACGGCCAGAAGCATAACGACGTTGAGCAAAATCAGAACGGGAACGGACATCACTCCCCGCTCAGCAGTAACGGAAGTGACACTATTCTTCAAATCAATGGCATCAAGATCATCTCAAACGGAAACGGCGTCAAAGCTGTTGTCAATGGCAACGGTGTCAAAAGAAAACTCTCACAGTGTGGGCTGGCAACTCCGGAAGAAGATTTGTTCACGAAGAAAAAGAGAGATTCGGGCATCGATGTTTTGGGCCAAGATAACCATAACCTCGACGTTCACGAGGTCTCCCAGTATCCCCTTTACAAGCCGTCCAACCTGGCTATGGATGCGCCCGCGGCGTACATCTGTGGGATGCCCTCCAAAGGTGTTCGTGGCACTCTCATTGATGCTCTCAATACCTGGCTTCACGTGCCTCCGGCAGCGGTCAAGACAATTACGTCGGTTGTCAACATGTTGCACAATGCATCCCTAATTCTGGACGACTTGGAGGACAACTCTCCACTGAGGCGGGGTCTCCCATCAGCCCATGTTATCTTTGGGCAAGCTCAATCCATCAACAGCGCAAACTTTTTGTTTGTTAGAGCAGTGCAAGAAGTTGCCCAGAGCCTTAGCCCAGCTGCGCTCACAGCGGTGCTCGAAGAACTCGAAGGCCTCTACCTCGGGCAAAGCTGGGACCTGTACTGGAAGTTCAACCTGGCATGTCCCACCGAGTCCGAGTACGTCAACATGATCGACCACAAGACCGGCGGCATGTTCAGGATGTTGCTGCGCATTATGCAGGCTGAGAGTGCAGTTGCGGAAACTCCAGGCCTCGACTTTGAGAGATTGACCCTTCTCTTCGGACGATTCTTTCAGATTCGGGACGACTACATGAATTTTGGAGATTACGCGGCCCAAAAGGGTATCTGTGAGGATCTGGACGAAGGGAAGTTCTCGTACCCCATCGTCTACTGCCTTACCAACCACCCGGAGTATCGCGCACACATCCTTGGCGTATTCAGGCAGCGACCGACGGTAGCTACGACGACCGCTTCTCCGCTCTCGAAGGAAAGCAAGGCTCATCTGGTGAGTTGTTTACGGAAGTGTGGAGCGTTTGAGAAGACGCTCGACTGCCTGAGAGACGTGGAACACGAGTTAGAACTGGAAATCGACAGGCTGGAGCGTTTGACAGGCGAGGCGAATCCCATGCTCCGCCTTTGCCTTGCGAAGCTTAGCACAAAGGGGATTGCCACGTTGGGATAGACGGGTTAGATTGATTCGCGAAGATGTAACACAGGCTGTGTAACACTCCTTCAATTGGTTCAATTGGCTGTTTTATTTGTGTGGCATGTCAATACAACGTTGTTTTAGCGCTTACTTCAATGTTTCATTTTCGAACAATAACCTCTTATCTTTTGCCGTGGACACTGAGAACACTTTGTCTCGCGAGGGCTATGAACGCATGTCATGCCACCATCCTTACACGTAGCTTGCAAGTAAATCGGCAACCGACTCTCGTAAACATCCTACCGTCGATGCACACGGCCAAGGGGGCAAAGGATCAGAAAGTTCAAATCCCATCAGGGATCGGGCTTTTGGAGAAATCACTACTGCACGTCAGACTTCGACTTGACGTCCACCTGCATCTCGTTGAATCCTGCCAGGAATGATATCCTTGCAACCTGCAGGGTTACACACGGAGCGGGCCCGACTCCCGCTCCACCTCCATGGACACTGCCTTGACAGGCGGGGACCGGTCTTTGAGAGATTTACGACAAGGGTTCATGAGATGAACACCTGCAACGGAGGGCGTGGGGCTAATACGCGGACGATCTATCAAATGCAGTGTCTTTGTAGAGTAACATGCTTACCTAGTCTTCGTAAGGCCAGGTAGGGGTTGAGACTCGCAGCTTCGGTCCAGACCTCTTCTCACCTACTTAAGCTTGAGAATCATGGGCTTGGGTAACGGGCAATTGACTGAAAGCAGAGTCTTCTGGAAGAAAGCAGGCAGCCATACATCGATATCACTCCTACATTACAAACGCCCAGCTGTCGTCATTCTTCAGTACCCTTGGCCTCGGCGAATCGGACCGAACGAAAATGCGCCAATCATCGAACTTGCTTTGGATTCCTATCCTTCTGGCTCGCTTGGGAGAATGTGAAGGCCTCGTAGTAGACTACGGTTCATGCCAGAGTGCGGTACGTACAGATAGTTGAGCTCCGCGTCAAGACAACCACCCCTGACACACATAGTGCATCTCTCTGTCTAGTCAGCTCTCCGTCGAGTCGGGTGGCGACTATGTCGCAGACTTTGAGCAGCAGCCTATTGCCACAGCAGGGGTAGATGCCGGGTCTCTCTTCTGGGCGCAGCAGCAGCAGGCCGTCCGGCCGGCCTGCGTCGTCCACGCCCGGGGGGTCGAAGATGTCGTGGTTGTGGTCCGGACTTCGCGCTCCACGGGCTGTCCCTTCGCCGTCCGCGGGGGCGGCCACTCAGACATACCCGGCGCGAGTAACAGTGATGGTGGCATCACCGTTAATATGGCTGGGTTGAGCGATGTCGAAGTGGACGCGAGCGCCGGCGTAGCTCGCGTAGGAGCTGGCGCCAAGTGGGGAGCAGTCTTCAAGGAGCTCGATAAGACGAACAAGACGGTTGTGGGAGGCCGACTTACGGGCGTCGGTGTTGGAGGATTACTCCTGGGCGGCGGGCTTAGCCACTTCTCCGGATTACATGGGTGGGCGTGTGATAACGTCCGCAACTACGAGGTATGTCGGCGTCGGGACCGAGACCGCAAGTGAGACTCCGTGTCTAACAAGCGGCTGACATTCATCCAGCTTGTCCTTGCCAATGGTAGTATCATCGACGTCTCGCACTCCACCCACCCAGATCTCTACCGAGCTCTTCGTGGTGGTGGCAACAACTTTGGGGTCGTCACCCGCTTCGACCTGGACTTGTTCGATCAAGGCCCTATGTGGGGAGGTCTACACGTCTGGCCATTGATGCCAGACGTAACGTCAGCCATCACGTCAGCCTTCGTGGAGTTCGCCCACGACGCCCCATCAGACAAGCATGTCTCGTTGTTTGCAGGCCTCGGATTCATGCAGGGTAACTTCGCCTGGGCTGTGGGACAGTACGACACCCTCGGTAGGGAGGAGCCTCCCATCTTTGCCAAGTTCAGAGATGACGCCGAGACGTATGGGGCTCCAAAGATCGTCAGCACGGCGAGGGTAACGTCGCTTTCTGATCTAGCCGAGGAACTGAATCTTTCAGAGCCAGCGGGCATGCGGAGTCGGTTTACAACTGCTACCTTCAAGGTGGATGTGGATCTGCTTCAGCTAATGGCCGGTTACTTCGTCGAAGAGGTCGAAAGAGCTCTGGACAAGGGCTTAAGTGAGGACGCACGCTTTGCGCCAATGTTGGGCATTCAACCCCTGGGAAAGAACATTCTCCAGGCGCAAGCTAAGCGCGGAGGAAATGTGATGGGTCTCGAAGAAGAGTCCGGGCCACTGATTGGTAAGTTTACTCTCTACCCTGACCGACACATTTCACAAGTGCTAACGCAAGGGGTTTCAAGTCTGTTCTTTTGGCTGGGAGTGGTCTGACGAGGCGAATGATGCTATCGTGACTGCTGGAATCCAGAGCGTCCTCGAGCAATCTGTAGCTGCAGCTAAGGAAAGGGGTCTGTACCATCCTTTCAAGTACATGAACTACGCTGCGGAAGACCAAGACCCTGTCGGAAGCTATGGAGATGAGAACGTTGAGTTCTTGAAGAAAGTCAAAGAGACGTACGACAGTGAAGGACTGTTCGCGAAGCTGGTACCCGGTGGTCACAAGATCAAATGATTATTACATGGGAAATGGATCGTTCTAAATAGTATGGAATGATACTCAAGTTTCTCATGTCAACAAGAATACAACAGGTTCTCTAACATCAAATGCTGTAAACCCAATTTAACCCCTTTTCTCAACCATGCTGTTCAGTATGTAGTAAGTTGGCGAGAACTCGAGCGTTGGAAACGCGGTTACAAGTCCAGGTGTCACCAAATCATCCACAAAACCTGTACCAAGTATGTTCATAGTAAGGAAAGTCCACACGAGTCCAACAATACGCCAGCGAGATCCACACCATCCAAGGCTTTTCCGAGCAAAGTTTATTGCCAGATCCTCCAAGAACAAAATGTTGGGCATGAGCAGGAAAAAGGTGATAGTTCTTGTGAAAGACTCCGATGGAGCTGCCATCTTCGCTGCCGCCCAGTGGTAGAGTCCAGATAGGGCGAATGCAAAGTATGACTGGGTTTGTCGACTGATCATGGATCCCTTGGGTGCTCTAACAATGCTCCTGGCCACGAATCTGCTGGGGACTTGCAATCCTCTGCGGAAGTTCTGATGCCACGTGCGGTTCCAGAATCTGCTGAGCGTGTAGCACTCGGCCCACGGACCGTTTACCGGGTGAACGTCTTCGATCCGCGTCCAGAAAAGCCCGGACGACACCCCGATCATGCAAGCGACGTGATAGCCGATATCCATGACGGCGATTGACGAGGCCCACCAGCAAGCCGTGGCGAGGCAACGGGGAACGAAATCCAAGTCAAGGACACGAGTGTTTCCGCCATGAGTCAGCCAAAGTAGAAGGCCTGCGGCGATATCATGGCTCATATATTGCTGCAGTATTCTTTGGGTCGATAGTCTGTAGAAGGCAGTCTTGGAAGTGCCTGGCGCAGGAGCTGGAGGGAGAGGTGCGGTTCGCCAATTCCAGCCAATGCCTCTGGTGGAAAAAGCATTGTCAAAGCACCATCTTATCTGGTCCCTTGTACTAAGAGAGCGAAAAGGCGGTTGAGGTTTCTTCTCGTTGTGAATGGGCTCAGTCCACTTGTGCTCCACGTACGGGTCTTCGAGCACAAGGAGATTGAAGTTGACCAAGGCGACATAGAAGACTGAGAACACAATTCTGTCAGAATTTTGATGTCATGAGTAGTTTTTTTTTT